>NC_079435.1:6492923-6792923 GCF_903798145.1 Danio aesculapii | reverse complement strand
GTTTATTTCAGGAAGCTGTCTCCCATTGAGCACATGTTCATCTGTGTGAGCATGCAGAGTGTGTGAGCTCAGAGATGACAGTTTTTGTGTGTGTGTGTGTGTGTGTGTGCGTGTGTGTGTGTGTGTGTGTGTTTGGGATTTAAATGTAAGGCATGTGGAGCTGAACCACTGTAATTATTTACTCACGTGTCAGTCGGAGTGGACAGAACAGCTGAAACACACACAAGTAAACACACAAACACAAGCCTCAGCATTTCACTATCCTTATATTTGTGTGTGTGTGTGAGAATTTGTGTGCAAGTGTGTATGTGTGCGAATTTGTGTGCAAATGTGTGTGTGCGTGTGCGAATGTGTATGTGTTTTTGTGCAAATAAGCGTGTGAGTGTGTGTGTGCGAATGTCTGTTGTGGTATAAATGTGGGTGTGTGTGTGTGTGTGTGTGTGCGAATGTCTGTTGTGGTGTAAATGTGTGTGTGTGTGTGTGTCTGTGTGCGTGTATGTGTGCACGCGAATGTCTGTTGTGTGTGTGTATGTATGAATTTGTTTACAAATATTTGTGTGTTGAAAAATTTGTGTATGTGCAAATGTTTGTTTTTGTGTATGTGCCTGTGTGTGCAGGTATAAATTTGTTTGCAAATGTATGTGTGTGTAATATGTACCCAACCCTTAGTAAATTCAGGTCATGCAGTAAACACACACACACACACACACACACACGCACGCACACACACACACACACACACACTCACACTCACACACTCACACACACACACACACACACACACACACACACACACACACACACACACACACACACACTCACACACACACACACACACAATAAATCTGAATAAATACGACAAACATGAGCAAAAACACAACTCTGATTTTCACCAGCAAATATTTAGACATTATTGTCATTACCCTGTTGATGTGGATTCAGGTGGAGGTGATACGAGGACACACATTCGGGATGCTGGTTGCCTAGATGTGAGTGTGCTGGGATGAAACGGAGAGTTTCTCAAGGGAAAATCACTGCAATTAGTGCACTGCAAGTGTGTGTGATACAAACTGCATCATGTTGATACTTTCCATCAGTTTGCAGGCATTACTCCTGATGCAACATGCCCTGAAATAAGAAACACAGTTGCCATTCATTTAAAATTGGTCTTTGTTGATTCAGCAAAACTATTAAAGGAAACTATTACAAAGTATGCAATTTCTCCACTAGAGGGAGCTTATTCACAACAAACAAAGACAAACAAAACTCTTATTCAGAGAAACTCTTAAAGGCACAGTATGTAATTTTCTCCACTAGAGGGCGTGTATTCACCACAAACAAAGGCAAACAAAACTCTCTTATTCAGAGAAACTCTTAAAGGCACAGTATGTAATTTTCGCCACTAGAGGGCGTGTATTCACCACAAACAAAGGCAAACAAAACTCTCTTATTCAGAGAAACTCTTAAAGGCACAGTATGTAATTTTCGCCACTAGAGGGAGCTTATTCACAACGAACAAGGTCAAACAACACTCTTATTCAGAGAAAATCTTAAAGGCAAAGTTTGTAATTTTCGCCACTAGAGGGAGCTTATTCACAACAAACAAGGTCAAACAACACTCTTATTCAACGAAAGGCTTAAAGGCACAGTATGTCATTTCGCCACTAGAGGGAGCTTATTCACAACAAACAAAGACAAACAAAACTCTTATTCAGAGAAACTCTTAAAGGCACAGTATGTAATTTTCTCCACTAGAGGGCGTGTATTCACAACAAACAAAGGCACACAAAACTCTTATTCAGTGAAACTCTTAAAGGCACAGTATGTAATTTCACCACTAGAGGGAGCTTATTCACAACAAACAAAGACAAACAAAACTCTTATTCAGAGAAACTCTTAAAGGCACAGTATGTAATTTTCTCCACTAGAGGGCGTGTATTCACAACAAACAAAGGCACACAAAACTCTTATTCAGTGAAACTCTTAAAGGCACAGTATGTAATTTCACCACTAGAGGGAGCTTATTCACAACAAACAAAGACAAACAAAACTCTTATTCAGAGAAACTCTTAAAGGCACAGTATGTAATTTTCTCCACTAGAGGGCGTGTATTCACAACAAACAAAGGCACACAAAACTCTTATTCAGTGAAACTCTTAAAGGCACAGTATGTAATTTCACCACTAGAGGGAGCTTATTCACAACAAACAAAGACAAACAAAACTCTTATTCAGAGAAACTCTTAAAGGTACAGTATGTATTTTTCACCACTAGATGGCGCGTAATCACAACAAACAAAGGCAAACAAAACTCTTATTTAGAGAAATTCTTAAAGGTACAGTATGTATTTTTCACCACTAGATGGCGCGTAATCACAACAAACAAAGGCAAACAAAACTCTTATTCAGAGAAACTCTTAAAGGCACAGTATGTAATTTTCTCCACTAGAGGGCGTGTATTCACCACAAACAAAGGCAAACAAAACTCTCTTATTCAGAGAAACTCTTAAAGGCACAGTATGTAATTTTCGCCACTAGAGGGAGCTTATTCACAACGAACAAATACAAACAAAACTCTTATTCAGAGAAAATCTTAAAGGCAAAGTTTGTAATTTTCGCCACTAGAGGGAGCTTATTCACAACAAACAAGGTCAAACAACACTCTTATTCAACGAAAGGCTTAAAGGCACAGTATGTCATTTCGCCACTAGAGGGAGCTTATTCACAACAAACAAAGACAAACAAAACTCTTATTCAGAGAAACTCTTAAAGGCACAGTATGTAATTTTCTTCACTAGAGGGCGTGTATTCACAACAAACAAAGGCACACAAAACTCTTATTCAGTGAAACTCTTAAAGGCACAGTATGTAATTTCACCACTAGAGGGAGCTTATTCACAACAAACAAAGACAAACAAAACTCTTATTCAGAGAAACTCTTAAAGGTACAGTATGTATTTTTCACCACTAGATGGCGCGTAATCACAACAAACAAAGGCAAACAAAACTCTTATTTAGAGAAATTCTTAAAGGTACAGTATGTATTTTTCACCACTAGATGGCGCGTAATCACAACAAACAAAGGCAAACAAAACTCTTATTTAGAGAAACTCTTAAAGGTACTGTATGTATTTTTCACCACTAGATGGCGCGTAATCACAACAAACAAAGGCAAACAAAACTCTTATTCAGAGAAATTCTAGTATGTAATAACAGAGGGTGTGTAATCGCAACAAACAAAGACAAACAAAACTCTTATTCAGAGAAATTCTAGTATGTAATAACAGAGGGTGTGTAATCGCAACAAACAAAGACAAACAAAACTCTTATTCAGAGAAATTCTAGTATGTAATAACAGAGGGTGTGTAATCGCAACAAACAAAGGCGTTACTTTATTACACTGTGACTGAGTGTGGGATCCTGGGAGTTGTAGTCTTCATCATCCTACAGGACTCCTGCAGAAATAATGTTGAGCTAAAATATTCAACACTTATTACCATGCTATATTTTTAAAGCAGAATAAAGGCTCGTACACGCCGGGACACTTTTCAGCTCGCGCTTATCATCAGTGTTTTGAGACAAAACTCAAATCCAACAAAACGAAACGCGTCCCGATGTGCACGTGCCTCAACCGTTGGGCACATTGGGAGTGCAACAAAAGACTATAGAATACACAAGACATGTCACTCGTATCTTTTTGAATGGGGAAAAGTGTAATGGTCAATATGGCGAATTAAGCCCACCTTCTAGTAAAGGAGCCAATCATCGAACGCTGTAGACTGACAATACTATGGGAGGAGCTCAGACAGGACGCGAGTTTCTGCAGATTTTGTGTGATTTGAACGTTTAGAAATGAAACTAAAGAGACAGATGTTGTTTAATTTATTGGTAATTCCTAATATGAAATTCAATAGTAAGCTTGGCAAACAGTTTTGGAGATATTGATGTTTCCCCATTCTAACAGAATCCCCGAGCATACTGCCTGAGAGGTGTTTCAAAGATGGCCACCGAGTGAAATGACTTGCCTTCAAGAGACTTTGGTGCAGCAGCAAGCGCTTTCAGTTCATTCAATTGGAATTTGAGAGTAAATGCCCATGCAGTGCATTATGCATTGAGAGCAGCTGAAGTAAGAACATTTGACACGCCCCAAAGTAGTGGCGTTGTAGTGTTGACAGCAGCACTGAACATGGATTTCACGCTGTATTGGACACGCACCGCAAGGTTGAAAGCTGTGAAAGTGAAACGAAAGAAATGCTGAAGCAAATGTTGATGAGAGACAAGCACGACGTGGCATAAAACAGCAGAGCTTTTATTATGCCACAGTCCACTGCTTCCAGTTCTTTATCTCATGATCACATGGAGAAGAAGCAGCGCTGCTTTAGCAAACATTTCACACAACACATTAAAGCGTCATTGCTGTTTCTCGTTTTCTATCAAACCAAATGGGAAATTGAGTGTGTGGGACATCATTAGCAGGAACACACTGTAAACACTCCTCACCAGTTAAAATTGCTTATTTCTTTGGATTTGAACATTCTTTCAAACATCTGGAATAATTTAAATGGACGAGACAGTAAAATATATAATATTGTTCTATTGGTTATTGGAAATTTGAATGAAATAATCTGACATACTGTCACTTTAAAAGCCACAGAAAAATTCCATTGTACAGAAAAAAGGTTCTTTAGAATATGAAAGCGTTCTTTAAACGTTTGGAATGTTCTATCTTTTCAGATAAAATGGGGCTTTTAAAAACGGCTCTTCTTTGGCTTTCACTGACATCACATTTCTTTAGATTAAACCTTTATTTATCAGAGTGAACCATGTGATGCGAATATGAAGGGCATTAAGAGAGGGAGGAGACATTTGCCAGGGATTTGATGATTTAGCATTTGTGTGTGTGTGTGTGTGTGTGTGTGTTTGTGTGTGTGTGTGTGTGTGCGTGTGTTGGTTTTGCTATACTTGTGAGGACCAACTATTGAGAAACAACCAATGTTGTGAGGACATTTTTCTTTGTGAGGACATTTTAGGTGGTCCTCACAAATAAAATGCTTTAATGGCCTCCAAAGGGCCTATACTTGATGCTGTGCAAATTTCAGCAAAAGTCCTCACAGCAATAGTAAAACTGAAATTTGGTGTTTAGCCTTGTGTCCGCGAGCTCCCCCATCGGTCACACACGTGTACTGCAATCTTAAATCTCGGGAGGAGGAGCATGAGTGAGAGCGGATTTTTCCTATTGGACGACAGCTCCCTCGCTGGGGAATTTTTGTGATTGGCCATTTCAGTCCCATTACTACACTGTGGAGGGGGAAGAGGAGAGGAATGCCTGAAAACACGATTAAACTAAACTATATGAGACCGGTTGGCAAACTGAAATGTCATGTTTGTAATACTACCTCACGAAAATTAACCAACTGAAGTCAATTTGCCAATAAACACGTTACTACACGTTTACTACATTAAAACCTTGGTTAATTTACTGCTGGATTTAATGTAATTACATATGAAATTATACATCATTAAAATGTTCATCAAGACTCCATAATAACACCCTTATAATGTTAAAGTGAATGTAATTCCTATCTGGAGCCTTTGAAAAGCCTTTAGTTTCATACGAGCATCAGCCGCATTAGTGAAAGCACTCCTATATGATCGCCATGACATCGCGTGACAAAACTGCACCTCTCGACACTCAATGAACAATAATGAAATGTTTAGTGTCTTACCTTGTCTGATGTTATAACTCTAGAAGCTGACTGTGCTGTTTCGTCGCTTTAGTTTCCAGTAAAGTCAAAGATAAACTCTGTAAATTCTCTTTACAAAGCCGTGTCCTGTTTATGAACAAAGGTTCATTTAAAATGACTCTAGCGAATCAACGTCAATGATTCTAGCGAGTGAATCAGTGAATCAATTAAGCGTTCGTAAAGACGTCCGTTCATTCTAGAAAGCATCGGTTGTTCAAACAAATCAATTCAACTCAACTAATGATTCTGTGATGAAATTGACTCGATTTACTTCACTCGCCGTTTAGTTTCGATTTTCTAATGTATAATTTCATGTTTCATCTATATAAATTTATATTAATCGTTAATTAAATAAGATCTTAATTAACATTAATCTCAACATGAATCTATGAATGTCATTGCACTCATTCACTCAGGTAGAGCCTCACTAAACGTCTGAAAATACATAATATCTACAACTTATCAAATGTTTTTCACCCTAGCCCATCAGTCACCAGCAGCCTTAGTACATCACCATATTTTACAGTTGAATTTACATATTAACAGATGATATTTACACTTGTGCAAATGCCTAATGCTGTAGAGGTGTTATAAATGTTGAAATAAAATACATTAAAGTACATATAATAAACAAACAATAATATAGGCACTATAGGAGTAGTGAAAGTAGAATACTGCTTTTAAGGAGCATTTGTTTCAGAGGGAGGCTTGGGGGAAGGAGCTGCTTCTGTGTGAGCTGCTCTGAAGCGCTGGGCATTCCTAGTGTTTACTCAAAATAGACTGTCTATACTGTTACAGGTTAACATAACCAAAAGTAGATAGATTTATAGAGTACATGCACACCATTAGTGCTGAACAGCCGTTCACTAGAGATGTGGTGTGGAGGAAAGATGTACAAAACTGCAGGGTGAGAGTGAAGTGTGCCCAGTGAGAGAAATGAAAAGAGTAAAAAGAGTAATGCAAGGTAAACTAAAGCATTCAAACACTCTTCCAGTCAGGTGTGATGTCAGCTCTGTGTCAACCTTATTTAAAAACAACCAAGGTTGATCAAAGTATTTCACAAAGTACAACACTAAAACCGTAATATAATACATAATAAATCACAATTATATATATATAATATTATAAAACACTGGTAGAGTTGTCGTGTCCTCAACTAAGGTTGCCAGCCGCCCTGTATTAGCCGGGACATCCCATATGTTGAGCTTGCCTGGTTTGTCCTGTATGTGATTTCCCATGTCTTGTTTATTGGTTGCTCCACAGATTGAAGCAGCAGTGGTGTTGAGAAGGCTTTACTGATTTAGCTTTTAGTTTTAAATGTTTTATATAATGTACAGTACAGAATGTATCCTTTAAACAGTAAATGTAAATATGATGCAATGATGGAGTGCATATGCTAATTTGCATGGCTGCACTAGTCAAATTATGTCACATATTTCATAGCAACAAAGTTGGCAACCCTGTCCTCAACTTGACAGAAAAAGAGACGATTTAGAGTCCTTGAGAGTTCAGGCAATTCTAAAATGAATGACGAGCTGCTTTACAAGTGATGGTCAGCTACAGCAAAGGCCTAACCACCTCTGGTGATGAGCCTTAGTTTAGGCTGCTAGTTCTGTTGAAGCAGACTGGCTGTGATATACCGTGTACACACTGATCCAGCACAACATTATGACCACAGACAGGTGAAGTGAATAACACTGATCATCTCTTCCTCAAGGCATCTTTTAGCAGGTGGCATATATTAGGCAGCAAGAGAACATTTTGTCTTTAAAGTTGATATGTTAGAAAGGAAAATGGACTAGTGTAAGGATTTGAGTGAGTTTAATAAGGGCCATAGTGTAATGGCAAGATGACTGGGTCAGCGCATCTCCAAAACTACAGCTCTTGTGAGGTGTTTCTGCAGTGGTCAGTTCACTCATCTAGTGAAATCTGTTCAAGGAGGGAACAGTTGTGAAGCGCAACTTATCACAGGCAGCCAAGGCTCACTGATGCTCATGGGAGTAAACGCTGGCCCGTGCCGTCTGGTTTTGATAGAAAGGCCACTGAATATACAGGACATTCCACTGAATGGGTAACATTTATGTCCCCAGAATATTAAATATATAAAAATGCATTAAATTAACTCAAAAATGCATTTTAGTAACAATCAAAGAGTCTTCAAATTTAACAAACTGCAAAATTTAGAATAAATAATTAAAATCATTATTAAAAACTATGTAGAACACTAAAAAGAGCAGCTGCTGCAGGTCACCACTCCCTGCTTCTAACATTTGCTAAAATATATTGTTTAAAATCCTTCCAAATTAGTTTTTTTTTGCATTTACATGCAGTTTTATATCCAATCAATGATTTCCTATTTAAAAAAAATAATAAATCTGAACATTTTTGATAAAATACACATTTTAGCCGTGTCCCCAGGTTTTCACTCATTACTGTTACCCTAACACATTTACCCCTTTGATTAACTTGGGACATTCCATAAGGCATATTTTCAACAGGAAGTTGCATCACCCAGATCTTTTAAAGGCAATGGGAGAACAAAGGGGAAAGTCTTCTCATTTTATTAATTCATTTTAAAAATACATATCTTTGATAAACCGCTAAAACTTGCTCCATATCCTCATGCTATTAGCATGTGTGCCATGTGGCTATTTAGCATGAATTTGATAATTTTATGCTGAAAACTCACCCTCAGACCCTCAGTCCCGTTACTCATATACTGTAAGCCATAACAGGACTGAGTAATAGTAACAGGAGTGAGATGCGTTCTCTGTTTCATAAATAATAATGCAAAACATTGTTAATGTAAGATGATTTACTTGAATCTTTTAGGTTTCAGTTACAATTACTTATATTGTAAATGTACACTCACTGGCCACTTTATTAGGTACACCTGTCCAGCTGCTCATTAATGCAAATTTCTAATCAGCCAATCACATGGCAGCAGCTCACTGCATGTAGGCATGTAGACATGGTCAAGAGGATCTGCTGCAGGTCAAAGCGAGCATCAGAATGGGGAAGAAAGGGGATTTAAGTGACTCTGAACGTGGCATGGTTGTTGCTGCCAGAAGGGCTGCTCTGAGTATTTCAGAAACTGCTGATCTACTGGGATTTTCACACACAACCATCTCTAGGGTTTACAGAGAATGGTCCGACAAAGAGGAAATATCCAGTGAGCGGCAGTTCTGTGGGCACAAATGCCTTGTTGATGCCAGAGGTCAGAGGAGAATGGCCAGACTGGTTCCAGCTGATAGAAAGGCAACAGTAACTCAAATAAGCACTCGTTACAACCGAGGTCTGCAGAAGAGCATCTCTGAACACACAACACGTCCAACCTTGAGGCGGATGGGCTACAGCAGCAGAAGACCCACACCGGGTGCCGCTCCTGTCAGCTAAGAACAGGAAACTGAGGCTACAATTCACACAGGCTCACCAAAACTGGACAATAGAAGATTGGAGAAACGTTGCCTGGTCTGATGAGTCTCCATTTCTGCTGACACATTCGGATGCTCGGCTCAGAATTTGGCCTCAACAACATGAAAGCATGGATCCATCCTGCCTTGTATCAGCGGTTCAGGCTGGTGGTGGTGGTGTAATGGTGTGGGGGAGATTTTCTTGGCACACTTTGGGTCCATTAGTACCAATTGAGCATGGTGTTGACGCCACAGCCTACCTGAGTATTGTTGCTGACCATGTCCATCCCTTTATGAGCACAGTGTCTCCATCTTCTGATGGCTACTTCCAGCAGGATAACGCACCATGTCATAAAGCACCAATCATCTCAGACTGGTTTCTTGAACATGACAATGAGTTCACTGTACTCAAATGGCCTCCACAGTCACCTGATCTCAATCCAATAGAGCAGCTTTGGGATGTGGTGGAACAGGAGATTGGCATCATGGATGTGCAGCGACAAATCTGCAGCAACTGTGTGATGCTATCATGTTAATATGGAGCAAAATCTCTGAGGAATATTTCCAGTAGCTTGTTGAATCTATGCCACGAAGAATTAAGGCAGTTCTGAAAGGCAAAAAAGGGGTCCAACCTGGTACTAGTGAGGTATACCTAATAAAGTGGCCGGTGAGTGTATCACATGTATCATATGTATGTATTATATACTTGCAGAGTGCCAATCCATCTATAAGTGCTGCAGAAAAGCAACGACTTTATTGTAAACATGATGCAGACCCAGAGAAGAGACAGAAATATTTAGAGAAGGAATCTGAATAAGGGTGTCACGGTGGTGCAGTGGGTAGAATGATCGCCTCACAGCAAGAAGGCCACTGGTTTAAGCCCCGGCTGGATCAGTTGGCATTTCTGTGTGGAGTTTGCATGTTCTTCCCATGTTGGCGTGGGTTTCCTCTGGGTGCTCCGGTTTCCTCCACAGTTCAAAGACACACAGTACAGGTGAATTGAATAAGCTAAATCGGCAGTAGTGTATGAGTGTGAATGAGTGTGTATGGATGTTTCCTAGTGCTGGGTTGCGGCTGGAAGTACATCCGCTGCATAAAACATATGCTGGATAAGTTGGCGGTTCATTCCTCTGTGGCGACCCCTGATTAATAAAGGGACTAAGCCGAGAAGAAAATGAACGAATGAATGAGTCGGAGAGATACAGGAAGGACCTAGAGTCAGGCAGGAAGAAACTGATCAATGACCTAAGAGAGAAAAGTGCAGACGCCACAAAAAGTGGAGAGAGATGTACCATAACATCAAAGACAAAAGAAGCCCTCAAACATCCCTCCACACAACCCAGTTATCACCAGAGCAAGCTGAACATCCAGTGTCTGGATATTCATTCCTGTTACTGCGTGTTCATTCCTGTTATTAAATTATTATTTTTTTTTTTTAATTAGGTTAAGTGACTTTTTTGTCTTTGTTATGTTCATCATTTATCCAATAGTTCATACAATGTATTCTATCTACTGTATACACCTTAACTTTATTTAGTAATTTAAGTGCACTTACATTTAATTTAATTTACAAATAACGTAAAACAGTGATATAAACTGAATGTGGTCATAATGTTATGCTTTAGCTGTGTGTATGTACATTACTATATGTGTGTGGATGTGTAACACCTATAACGTGCTTAATTAAAAAGATATTAAAACCACTTTATCAGTTAAATGTTTACCCCTTTTAGTAAATACATCCCTATATATTATTCCATAACATCCAATGTATTCTATCTACTGTGTACACCTTAATTTATTTTGTAACTTAACTGCATTTATGCAATGATAAATTATTTATTTACAAATAAATAAATAATTGTCATAAAATATAAAATCTAAAACAATATCAACTCAATTAATAAATTAATGAACATATAGCCGAGTGAAATGAAGTGCAAAAGTCGTGATATTGCTGAACCGGAGTAGAAGTCTTAATTGGTGATACTGCTGCATGAACTTTTGAACTTGAGGCTGCGCTGGGGGAGGGGAGCTTGAGTTTCGAGTGGGGGAGGGGAGCCTGAGAGCGGGACAGATTCAGAACCGATCATTAACACAGATCAGAGTTATGGCACGTGAACGCATGTCACGGAGGCTGCTAAAGCACATCACGAGACATGTGCTCGAAGACAGACGAAGCCAAGGAGGGAAACAGCGGGAAAGACGTCCAGCACTGTTACAGGTGAGGCTTAATTCATTTTAATTAACTTTAAACAAGGCTGAGGTGTTTTATAGTCTGGTCTAGCCTTCCCGATCGTCATTTAGCTAACGTTAGCATTAGCTTAGTTAACATTAGTTGGTCCTTACATGTGCTTCAACTAATACTGAAATTTGGTAACAATTTTGATGACAAATTAATTATTCGAGTCATTTTTGCAGCATAAAAGTGACCCTGGCTGTGAAAACTCTGCAAAAGTATTTGTTTGTGATTTTCTATGAAACTGTAACATGGATATATTTTCTATTAATGGTATGATAATTGTGGTGAAATTAATAAGTTCAATGAAACTTCAAAGTTATCAAGTTGATGCCTTATTCTGTTTTTAAATTTATTTAGGCTAAATTGTAGGAGCAATTAGCAAAAATATCCTGAATGGAACAAATTCATATTTGCCATAAAGTCATTTATTATTATACTAGCAATATTTAATGCATTCATGTGGCATAGAGGTAAAGTTGGTTTTATATTCCCACATTCGTTCATTTAGAAGTCTCTTTATTGTTTACCATGTTACTTTGAATATTCAATCAGAATTAGCATGTAAGTGTGATTTCTAAACAACATTAACACTGTTTATTTGACTGTGAACAATGTTGTACTTTGATAGTCATTTGCTGCTAATATGATTTTGTTATTTAGAGTTTGCAAATAATACTTTAATGAAATAATATTATTAAGGGGAAAGTCCGAATGTGCGAATATAAAACCAAATTTACCTCTATTCATGTGGCCACTATTTAAAATAAATGAATAAATTATACCACTGTGGTAATTTAATAATAATGTGTGGTGATCTTGCTGAAAGGTAATTGTTTTGTTTTACAGATAATGGGACAAAGAAAACCTTCTGGAAATAAGCAGGTACAAATTGTTGTAGTTTCATGTACCACTGATTTTCTCATGTTAATTAAACATATTAAAACCTAATAAGCCTGGTGCTTAATAAATATTAATGTAATCACTTTTACACTTCACAGTAAATGTAAATGCTGAATTAAGACTGTTCTTTTGCTTATTATTTTATTTAAATTGTCAGACAGCTAAAACATTTCACAAAATGTGTTAAATCAGCTGCACAAAGGGATTGGTGTGGTTAAAATCTTATAAAATTGATAAATATGAAGATTTTTACATTTATCATTATAATTATCGATATCGACCGATATGAAAAAAATTATTGTTATAATTTTTTTGCCATATCGCCCAGCTCTAATATGATTGTTATTGAGTGTCTAACACTATATATTCACACAGATATCAGAGAAAGTTCAAGACAGAAAGAGACTAAGAGAGTATCACCACCCTGGCCAGGCTGAGAGAGATGATCATGATGAGCAGGTGAGTGTTAGCAGAGTGTTAATGATAGTGTCAGTGACCGCTCCTACAGGAGACAGACACTTTATTATGATGCACCACTGCTAGCGCAGTGACCACTCCTACAGGAGACACACACCTTAATATTATGCACCACTGTTAGCGCAGTGACCACTCCTTCGGCAGATGCACACCTTATTACGCACCACTGCTAGCGCAGTGACCGCTCCTACAGGAGACACACACCTTAATATTATGCACCACTGTTAGCGCAGTGACCACTCCTTCGGCTGATGCACACCTTATTACGCACCACTGTTAGCGCAGTGACCACTCCTTCGGCTGATGCACACCTTATTACGCACCACTGTTAGCGCAGTGACCACTCCTTCGGCAGATGCACACCTTATTACGCACCACTGTTAGCGCAAGTGACCCCACTCCTACAGGAGACGCACACCTTAATATTATGCACCACTGTTAGCGCAGTGAACCACTCCTTCGGCTGATGCACACCTTATTACGCACCACTGTTAGCGCAGTGACCACTCCTTCGGCTGATGCACACCTTATGCCGCACCACTGTAGCGCAGTGGACCACTCCTTCGGCTGATGCACACCTTATTACGCACCACTGTTAGCGCAGGACCACTCCTTCGGTGATGCACACCTTATTACGCACCACTGTTAGCGCAGTGACCACTCCTTCGGCAGATGCACACCTTATTACGCACCACTGTTAGCGCAGTGACCACTCCTACAGGAGACGCACACCTTAATATTATGCACCACTGTTAGCGCAGTGACCACTCCTTCGGCTGATGCACACCTTATTACGCACCACTGTTAGCGCAGTGACCACTCCTTCGGCTTGATGCACACCTTATTACGCACCACTGTTAGCGCAGTGACCACTCCTTCGGCTGATGCACACCTTATTACGCACCACTGTTAGCGCAGTGACCACTCCTTCGGCAGATGCACACCTTATTACGCACCACTGCTAGCGCAGTGACCACTCCTTCGGCTGATGCACACCTTATTACGCACCACTGTTAGCGCAGTGACCACTCCTTCGGCAGATGCACACCTTATTACGCACCACTGTTAGCGCAGTGACCACTCTTTCGGCTGATGCACACCTTATTACGCACCACTGTTAGCGCAGTGACCACTCCTTCGGCAGATGCACACCTTATTACGCACCACTGTTAGCGCAGCGACCGCTCCTACAGGAGACGCACACCTTAATATTATGCACCACTGTTAGCGCAGTGACCACTCCTTTGGCTGATGCACACCTTATTACGCACCACTGTTAGCGCAGTGACCACTCCTTCGGCTGATGCACACCTATTACGCACCACTGTTAGCGCAGGTGACCACTCCTTCGGCTGATGCACACCTTATTACGCACCACTGTTAGCGCAGTGACCACTCCTTCGGCAGATGCACACCTTATTACGCACCACTGTTAGCGCAGTGACCGCTCCTACAGGAGACGCACACCTTAATATTATGCACCACTGTTAGCGCAGTGACCACTCCTTTGGCTGATGCACACCTTATTACGCACCACTGTTAGCGCAGTGACCACTCCTTCGGCTGATGCACACCTTATTACGCACCACTGTTAGCGCAGTGACCACTCCTTCGGCAGATGCACACCTTATTACGCACCACTGTTAGCGCAGTGACCACTCCTTCGGCAGATGCACACCTTATTACGCACCACTGCTAGCGCAGTGACCACTCCTTCGGCAGATGCACACCTTATTACGCACCACTGCTAGCGCATTGACCACTCCTTCGGCAGATGCACACTATATTTCGCACCACTCCTTTGGCTGATGCACACCATATTACGCACCACTGTTAGCACAGTGACCACTCCCACGGGAGATGCAACTTATTATGCACCACTGCTAGCGCAGTGACAGCTCCCACTGGAGACGCACTGCTAGTGCAGTAACAGCTCCCACTGCAGACGCACTGCTAGTGCAGTGACAGCTCCCACTGAAGATGCACTGCGTGCAGTGACAGATCCCACACCTTATTATGCACCACTGCTAGTGCAGTGACAGCTCCCACTGGAGACGCACTGCTAGTGCAGTAACAGCTCCCACTGCAGACGCACTGCGAGTGCAGTGACAGCTCCCACTGGAGACGCACTGCGAGTGCAGTGACAGCTCCCACTGGAGACGCACTGCGAGTGCAGTGACAGCTCCCACTGGAGATGCACTGCGAGTGCAGTGACAGCTCCCACTGGAGACGCACTGCAAGTGCAGTGACAGCTCCCACTGGAGACGCACTGCGAGTGCAGTGACAGCTTCCACTGCAGACGCACTGCGAGTGCAGTGACAGCTCCCACTGGAGACGCACTGCGAGTGCAGTGACAGCTCCCACTGCAGACGCACTGCGAGTGCAGTGACAGTTGCCACTGCTAGTGCAGTAGCAGCTCCCACTGGAGACGCACACCATTATAATGCACCACTGCAAGTACAGCGACCGCACCCACCAGAGACGCAATCATTATTGATATAGAAATCATATCACAACACTGCAGATTACTGCCTCAACAGTGGCGGCTCCTTCTGGAGTACACATTTACATTTCATCACTGCCAAGCATTAACAGCTCCCAAGGAGTCACATCTGCATCACTGCACCCACCGGAGCCATTTTTCACTCTTTCCCAATGCGGTACAGCACCCCTCCAAATTTTCAAGGCTAGCATTTGGGAGAGACCATGATGTCTGTCTGGTTGCTGTCCTTCTATAAATTGCATCTTTGGGGAGCATTCTGAAGCCGGGCTAGACACTGCGCTCGGACCCTAACTCTCTCTATCCTGATAAGGGAAATAACACGAGTTAGGGTGTCTTCCCGAGCGCTCTCCCCGGACAGCACACCAAATATGCATATTCTATTAAGTCAAATATCTGTGAGTGTGAACTCGTGAACTGAGTGTTTGATAAGTAATGGACACAATATGATTGTTATTGAGTGTCTAACACTATATATTCATACAGATATCAGAGAAAGTTCAAGACAGAAAGAGACTGAGAGAGCATCACCACCCTGGCCAGGCTGAGAGAGATGATCATGATGAGCAGGTAACAGATTAACTCTAACTCTATGGGCCCTATCATACTCCCATACTTTCTGTTTTGCACCACGTTGTTTAAATAGTAAATCCATGTGCGCTACTTTGTGGACTCATGGGTGTTCTGGTCCAAAATAGAGGTGTGTTAAGGTGTATTGTTGGCACATTGCTGAAGGTTGTTTTCAATCATTTGGTTCTGGTGACGCACAAAATTTAGATGGAGGGCAGGAACTAAAAACTGAATGGGAGTCATAGAGGAAAGTGTATTTTTGTGATCTATACCATATTTCTATCTTTCTGTATAAGATATAAATAGAAAATAAGCACATATGTTGGGCATGATACTTATATCATGAAGAGGGCCAAGTTTTGTACTCAACTAAAATATGTTTGCCTGTCATCGAGGCAGTAGACACTATAAGCTATTATATCACATGAAAAATAAATACTTTAATTAATTAAACTGTCATAGTAATTGTTGCTGTGGGAAGACTACTGTAGTAATAAACTAATGATTTAAGAGGCTCTCTTCTCTAACGCTATAATCATACACGATCACAATGCAGCAGTATTACAGTTTATTAGTTTACTATGCTACAGTATTTGGTAGAATTCATTACCTTCGCTAGCATTCATTGTTCAATAAGAGTTCTACACATTATACACTTTACTATGTGGTTCAAAAACATCTTTTATTATAAATTACTATAGTTTTTCCCCATTTGGATCTTCCAGACATCACAAAATAACAGATGAAAGCAGACAAAAGCGTGGACGCATAGTCTACATTATTATTTATTTATTTTTGTAAGGAGGTAAAGTGCTCCACAATAATAATCGTCTAGTTTTGTCCAGTGAACTTACCATTAACAAACATTCACCGCTTCTGTGCATATAGACCTTAATGTAACAGGTGTTTATTCTGCCAAACGCCAGTAAAGACTTGGATTAATGCAAAACAAGCCAGAGATTTCATTACAGCGATTACATGGCAGAGTACGTTATTTATCTTTCTTTGATATTGTATAAGTGTGCTGGTGTTTGTATCTGATTTTATATAACACATTAATATATTTATACACACAGCTAGGCCTGTATATAATCTTTATTGGTGCTGTTACGAATTATAGCGTTCAAAAAAAGTTTGTACACATAGATGTGTTGAGTAAATGTTTATCACACGCCACCTTTTTTTCATTTCTTGAACTTTTACCACTTTATGAGCTTTAGAAGGTCTATAAAAGCTGTTCGGCATTTCTTTATATTAGCCACTTTAAACTATTAGAAACACATAAACAAATATTTTAATGTTCTGGTATCGAATCTTATGAAGAACCACTCCTGCCCTCCATCTGAGTCACGGTCAGCAATGACCGTCATGAGGAAAACAACCTATTTTGAGAACCTGAAACAGACCTGCGCAATAAACCTAAGGGCTGTGACGGTGACGATTTTTTACTACCGGGGTGGGAAATCACCAACAAACTGCCGGTGGTGAGGGGGGTATATATGCCTTTAAACGTGCACGCGGCGGCGGAGGTGCTCTCTAATTTCACACAGGAGAAAACTGGACTAGTGGATTTCATGAAGGCCAACAGCCTAATTCATTTCATGTTTTGGTTAATTAAATCTGAAAATACAACTCTCTTGAGCTCTAAATGGAAAGAAACGCTAAAAAAATTTGTTGTTAAATAATTTCAGCAGGGGACGCAGCTTCCAGTCATTTTATGTTTTTTAGTTAGAAATAAAAAGGTTTAGTTGGACACTGCACAGTAGTCTACACTATAAATAATATTATCATTTATTATATTCATTATTATTACAATTAAGCTATACAGTTGACAAAACGCAGAACCCTTTTGAATATTTGCTTTAATTTTGACATTGCTAAAGTGCACTTTAACGGTTGTGTAAAGAAACATCCCATTATGAGGCAGCAGTCTCAAGTTAGGACACTTAAAAATATCTTTAAAGATGATCAGCCTGCGAGTTCAAGTTTGCAGTGTTATAAAGTGAAATAGGTATATAGTGCGTGATGTGGATTTGAAAATATAATGTAGACCTATTTTGACGGCTTTAATACAGTTAGAATATCTTTGTTTGTTTGTTTTTTACTTGTAAGCTTATTGCCTTCAAATGAAAATGTAACCTGAAAACAAGTTATTAAATAGGCTAACTAGATACATAAAATCACAAGTAGGCCTAATAGCCTAATTTTTTATTATTATTTTTTTTTTACAAATGCCAACCGGACAATTTCACGAAAAAAACCCCACTTATGATAGCATAACATACATTTTATTTTTACATTTAAAATTATAATAAAAGTTGTGCGTATTGAGTTGCGTGTTATCCATGCCTAACCAATTTTCACGGTAATAACAGAACTTTTTTTCGTTGAGGTCGCAGCCCTTTCTGTTGAGCGGGTGAAGGCAATGACCAATCATAAAGGTGTAAGACCTCAATTGACAGCGCTCAAAAAGCAAGCGGGATAATGTTTACATTAGGTTATTTGCTCTAAATGCTCATGCTGTCTTCTGTGCATGTACTGGAGTTTTGTTTGATACATTCAGAAAGAGTGTTTTCTTGAGCAGATCAAATTAAGGGTACAGTTCATATATCTGACTGCTGTATTTAAGAACAAAACTGTATTACAAATCAAATATAAATATTAATATATTTATAGATTTTAATAAAAAAAAATCTTGTGTTGTGAAGAAAAAATCTAATTATGTATGGAAAGCATCGTCAATGCACCGAGACATCGAATTGAACCAAATCAATGGCATGATAATCATAACAGAACTGAACCTAGGACCAGTGTAGGTTCACATCCCTAGTATCTTGCTTCATTATTCCGCCGCCATTATTTCTCGGAAAGCAGGTTTCTCTACACCGTGAAGCGGCGCATTCTCAACTATCAAATATGTATGTATGTGTATATATATATATATGCAATCAAGCTCATAAACACATAAACAGAAAAAAGGGATCTGAATAATGTAGTTATTCAGATAATTGATGACCTTTTTCTATACAGATATAACTTGTGATAATCTGATGTTTATTTTCTTGTGTTACAGAGTTATCTAGAAGGCAGAAATGTAGACGTGAGCATGACGAGGCATATTATTCCAACTTGGATGGTTTGCAGTTTGATTATATACAGCTTAGACTTTCAGGCTTATAGAGTTCAGTAATTAATAAGTCAGTTTTTAGTTTATATATCACAAGCTGTCTCTTTTCTTTACCCAGAAAGCCCTGACTCACACACAGACCAAAGAAAACAGAACGTCTAAGACTGGTAATGGAAATGGTAAGATTGTTAGCTATGTTATTCAGATAATTGATGAACTTTTTCTATACAGATTAGGGATGTCCCCGTCCGGTATTTTTGCCCTCGAGTCAGAGTCCTTTGATTTCGAGTATCTACCGAAACCTGATCCGATACTTCAATAATAATAGAATAACTTTAAGGTTACAGTTACATTTTAGGTTACCTTATTAACTAATTTAAAGTCTCTAGGATGCACACTTTATCCTCATGCTGGTTGATCTCAACTCTTCAGCATTTTGAGTTATTTTGTTGTCACACTCCAACTAATTGATAATGCCATTAATTGACAACAAATGTCTATCAATGATTATCAATTAAGGCTGTGACGGTAACGGATTTTCTGTTATCGCGGTGTTGAAGCAAGAAATCATGCGGTATGTCGGTTACCCGCACACACACACACATATATATATATATATATATATATATATATATATATATATATATATATATATATATATATATATATATATAAATAAAATCGCTCCACTGAAAATAAGCAGTTTTAACGCTGTAATTTCTATATCCCAGTGCCTTTATCAACATTTTTAATACAAGTCATTATTTTAAAGATTATGACTTGAGAATATGATTTTACCTCAGCGCTGCACTTTTCTCCTTCGCCCTCGTGCTGAGTTCAGGTGACGGAGTGTTGTGAAGTAGTTAACTCTCCTCAGTTTAATTTACAGTGTCAAACTGGCACAGGAATATCAGTATATTAATATAGGCTTTGCTAAATGCTGGTCAAATGAGGTCTTTTTTTACAGAAGCTATACAGAAGCGCGAGCTGTGACCACGGTGATGAGGCAAACAATCGCATATATGTTGACTTATTTAAAGTAGGCTATATGCTATAATAATTGTGTGTAAAGACTTTTTTTAAAAATGTAGCCAATATATCACAGGGGTTGTGTAGCAGCAATTACAGTGGAGCATAATCCTTTTTTCCAGAGGAGCGAAACAAACACTGCACAGTTGGGTTTCAATTCATAATTTTTTACAATTAACGCATTTCGTTTTGTACAATTTGTATCTTAGTTTTTGTCGGTCAGTAATCTACAAAATAAACAAGAATAAACTAATAAACTTTGAGGGTGAAGCGATGTGCCTCAGGGCCTATCTACTGAAAGGGTTACCTACAACCTTAACGTCCCTGCTATGTAGCGCATATATAGCTATATATACTCCATTGTAGGTAACCCTTTCAATAGATAGACCTCATCAATGACATATTAAGCATGGACATTTAAAGGATAAGTTATGCTTTGCGCTGTGAGATGCATCCATGACTTTACACATTCAAGTAATAATCAAGTGTGCGCAGGTTATGTACCTTATGGAGTCACTCTCTTAATATTGGATATTTTAAGAAGCAGAAAACGCTGTTATGAAACAAAACTCTCTTATATCTGCTGGTGCTGATATTAATACGCAGATCTCGGTTATGCTGGTGCAGCCGTTAATACACGGTTCAGGTAATCAAAAAGCCAGCTCGCCTACATGATGTTTAATTATGGGTGGGTCGCAGGTGGATAAGTTCAATCATTGGTTATGCAGACCACTTTGCCTAAAATATCAGAAAGTTCAAACTCTGATTAAACTAAAGCGAAACTGACCGATCAATGGATGTTTGTCATAAAGAGTGATAATATAGGCTGCTATTTTATTTTTGATACAGTTAACAAGATTCCATATTCCAAACTGAATATTTCACTTTTATTTTATTTATATTACGATTGTATTTAACAGACCAGTTTGGTTTTAGCCGCGGCATATAGCGGACCCTGAGGCCACATCGCTTTACCTCAAAGTTTATTAGTTATTCATGTTTATTTGTAAATAACTACCCCACAAAAACAAAGATGCAATTGTACAAAACAAAATTCGTTCAAAGAATATTTTTCTTCCAACAAAAATATCTGAATTGTATATTCTGTGCGTCCCCATCCGCTACAACAACTGTGTAGTGTTTGTTTCGCTCCACGGGAAAAAAGGATTAATTATGCTCCATTCTAATTGCTGCTACAACAAACCCCTGTGATATATTAGCTACATATTTTTATAAATGTCTTTACACAAAATTATTATATAGCCTATAGCCTACTTTAAAGGCACATAGTTGACCTCTTTTTATGATTTAATATTAATATTATGGTTCTCTGAGTGTGCCAGTTTAGGTTCAGTTCAAAACACAATTCAGATTGTTTTATTATAATGTGTTAGAAAGTGTCATGTTGGGGGCGTGTCCACAGCTCGCTGATTTATGGGTGTGTTGCTTCACATGTAAATTAGTTTCGGCTTCCCGCCCAACGTAACAAGGGGGCGGGGCCATGAGCTCACCCGCTCTGTGTTTGCAACAGAGGCAGACTGAGAGGAGGAGGACCAGCATTCAGTCGTACATGTACAACTCTGACACAGACCAAGCAGAGAGTACAAATCATTTGTGTGTTTGTACAGTTTTTTACAGCAACTGTGTGCTAGTTTCAAGTGCCGAGCTTGTACACAGAAACTAATAACCACTCACACTGAATTAACTTTGACTGAGGCATCGGATGCGCCGCTCGAAGCCGCGACACGGCACACCAGACACTCTCTGTGGCGCACCAGAAACATGAAGTGTCCCCGAATCGTCGCGCCACGCATTTTTGAATTCTAAACATAGGTTTCTGCAGCGGTCCGCAGCACCCAGCCGTCGACTTGAGTGTACCCTGATAGAAACCTATGATTAGAATTGTAAAATGCATGCTAGTTAAGATCACAGGGAGCTTCTGGGATCGTGAGAAATGCAAACGGCTAAAGTATAAGGTAGACTCAATGAGAAGTACACATGTTTGCAAACCTACCTAAAGATACAACCAATAATTCCGATTAGAGCGATAATGTGGAGAATATTGATCTTGTGTTGAGCCCAATGAGCCTTGCATCTAAAAATAGAGCTAGCGTGTTCCTTTAGTGATATCGCTTCGACTCACGCTGAAAATGGCGGACGTGAATCAACAAACTGAGGATATGATGACACGCCTGTCAATCAATTTTGGTGGGTGGGGGGACCGCTCCAATGTAAAGTTGCGGTCGGTTTGAACACCGCTCCAATTGGTCACCGTTTTTATGTTGTTAATTGAAAAAAAAGCACCTGGGTGTGTTTATATCACCCCAATATGACGCTCTATACACCATACATGCACATATGGCTGTCCAAACAGCTTGAAAAGTAGATTTTTTACCATAGGTGCCCTTTAAATAAGTCAAAATATATGCGATTGTTGCCTCATCACCGTGGTCGCAGCATGCGCGTCTGTTTATAGCTGTAAAAAAAGACCTACATTTGACCAGCATTTTAGCAAAGCCTATATTAAATTACTGATATTCCTGTGCCAGTTTGAGAGTTTAACTACTTCACAACACTCCGTCACCTGAACTCAGCGGAGGGTGAAGGAGAAAAGTGCAGCGCTGAGGTAAATCATATTCTCAGGTTATAATCTTTAAATAATGCCTTTTATTAAACATGGTTGATAAAGGGATTGGGATATAGAAATTACAGCGGTGCGTTAAAATGCTTATTTTCTGTGGAGCGATTGATTTGAGTTAGTAGGCCTGCTTTAGTAAAATAAGCTTCAAATAAAAACAGCCTATGCTGGTTTTAAAAAGGATTCAGTGTTTTCGTTTTGTAATCTAAATTTGTAATTTAAGTGGAAAATACTCAGGGCAGGCCTTTTATTCCTTTTATTTAGTTTATTCAGTTTTTCTATACAATCCTGAAAGATTCACAAGCAAAAATAAATACTAAACTAAAATGGGCGGTGATGACGGTAATAGCCACATCACCGCGGTTGACATCTCATTATGGCGGTAAGGCGGTGATTGCAGTTATCGTCACACCCCTATTATCAATTTTATGGATTAGTTTTAGGATCCCCTATTATTTAGACTTTTTGTGATGTACACTACATCAATATTTAAAATATATGCTCATAAAGCAAAAACATGAACCCTCATAGAAATTGAAATGATTGTCTCTCTGTCATCTTTACTACACTCAGTCATATAATTTTCTAAAAGCTACGAAAGCTGCCACTGATGCTAAAATACCTAGCACTGCCTCCACTGATATTACTGCTCTTACTACTACTATATTACTACGTTCTTCAGTTTAGGTGTTGTTCAGTTCACATGTAAACTAATGCAATACACAAGGACTATAATAGATGTATACATAGTGATTTTATTGTTATTATCCCTCCAGCAAAGTCATACTTACTTAATATACATGTTTACATATGACTGATGGAATCATGTGCTTTTCTGATTCTTTTCTGTAGGTTCTTCCAGGCAGAACGAACATTCCCTGGAGTGATGCTGAAAAAAAGTGGTTTGGCGACAGCAAGGACCTGCATAACACTAATGAAAGTTCCTGGGGAAAGAGAAATGTTTTAAAGTGCCTACAGAAAGAAACCAGTGCTTCAAACCAGGGGCTGGAGAGATGTCAAAAATCATGTTCACAATGTAATCTAATCAAAAAAGAAGAAACTGATTGATAAATTTCTGTTCTTTAAAGAAGTAAACTAACCTTTAACTATCCTCTCTCCCTCTTAAATTCATCCTGATTTTCTGACTATTCTGCACAACAAACAGAACTTTACGTATTTCTTCCTTTAGTTTTGCCATCCAGATGTGTACTTTTAGAGCTGACTATGTTGTTAGATGTTGGGCTTGTGAACCTGTTTTTGACAGGTATTCTGTGTCGATTTTTTATTAAATAAAATATTTCTGTTATAAATAAATTACCATCTTCTCTGATTTCTAATTTTGGAGCTTGTAATGTAGTGCTTGTCAAATAACCGGTTTTTGTTTCTCTATACTTTTATCTAAGTTGGTATTTCACTCAACTGCTAAAACTAAAATAAACCTGTGACCAAGACCATGTCTGAGATTAGAGTGGTATTTATCATCAGCGGTAAACTTTAACTGCAGTTTTCTGTTCCAACTGCTCAAAACTCACAGTGCGGCTCATATCACAGATTTTAATTCAGCAGCTATTCTTTATCATAATATAAGCAGGTTAGAGAATTTAATAAAAATGTTGTTTTGAAAGTACCCTGAAGATATCAACAGATTAACAAACTAATATTGGGTAACACTTTATTTTAAGGTGTCCTTGTTACAAATGTTACATGTAGTATATAGTATATATGTTACATGTAACTATATAGTAAGTGCATGTAGTTAATTACTATTACTTGGTATTTAAATGTATAATAATGCTGTAACAAGGACACCTTAAAATAAAGTGTAACCAAATATTGTTTTTAAACAATTATGAGTTATTTATCATCTATACTGTCATGCAACATGCATTAAAAGCAATATCTACTGTAAAAAAAATAAATATGAAAACATGCAACAGTAAACAGCTGACAAATCTCTGGAAAAAAATATAACAAGTATTATTATTATTAGCCTGCTTTATAAGGTGTTTGCATGGAGCAAGTGTCATCATGACTGACTTTCTTTAGTCAAACGCGACTAAAGAATCATTGTTTACTGAATCATCATTTAGTGAATCATCAGTTGGCAGTGAGTCGATACTCCTGAAGTGCTGCGGCGCGCATGGATTCGTCATTTGCTCTCTTACTCAGTTTACGCAGCAGTTCAGATGAACGCGAGATGGACAGACATCATTCCTCCATGATGAATGAATTACAGTTAACCCGCAGCTCACGTGCGTTCTGTAGAGAAAGATCTGTGTCGATGGAATCAACCTCGATCCGTTTCATCACTCATTATAGTAAGTTCATTTCTTAAATCAACCAAATGTTGTCAGGGTTCGTGTTCATGGACACACAAAAATAGAAATGAGTGTCAATGACCATGACCGACCTAATGAAATGGCCATTGTGTGATATAGCAGAGTTTCCTTAGTCGAGACTATATTATCCAATCATATGAAATCAGCAGGCTATTAACAAAATATATCCGCATTTTGAACCGTTTGAGTAATTAAAATGATAATCAAACTAATTATTCAGTGATTAAAGTGTTATTTGGACTAAAATCAGCATCTCTGATCACTTTTAATAAGCGCTACCCATAACCGTCAAACTGAAATCTGCCTAGTAACAGTGCGGTCCTCGCACTCCTCTCCCGACCTCACCATTTCTGTGAACATGGTGTTTTTACAGATTTAAAGTGATTCCTGGTTGTCTGCTCCCCTCTAGTGGCACTACTATTTTTTTTATTTCCTAGCATTAACAGAAAGGGGGGTCCTCACAACATGCTACTGGGTCATGGCCCTCACAAGTATAGCAAAACAACGTATGCGTGCGTGTGTGTGTGTGTGTGTGTGTGTGTGTTTGCCCTTGACCTGTGTTTCTGCATGAGGTTTGAACAAACGCTGAGCTCTCAACATATTGCAGCTATTTGAAGCTCTACAAGGGTTTTTTCCCTCTGTATTGAGGATATTACTGGAGTAAATGGGGCAGATTTTTATCTGCTGAGATAATGTCAATATAATTTTTTGCGTTTGATGAATTATTTCACTATAAAGTCACTACTTTGTTAATATTGTTTTTTTGTTTTTTTTGGGCTACAGAACAAACCACTGTTGTCCAATGACTTGCCTAATTACCCTAATTAAGTCTTTAAATTGCACTTTAAGCTGAATAATAGTATCTTGCAAAATATCTAGTAAAATATTACACTCAAATATATATATATGTTGCTGCTTGTTTAAACTACTTAATTAAAATAAGCAATTCTTGAGGTTTTTAGGGACATCTTGTTTTATGTTCAATCCACTTAAATTTGTCAAAACCAACTAACTTCATTGATTTGAGTTGGTACAAGATGAATTAATTGTGTGCAACCCTACATTTCGTTACAGTGAATGTACTATTATCATGTAAAGACAAAATAAATTAGCTATTAAAACTGTAATGTTTAAAATGTAGATTATTTATTAGAATTAATATATAACTAATATTGCATTAACTAATACAAGCTTATTATAAGTGGTACCATTTATTTATGTACAGTGCATCAGGAAAGTATTGATAGCGCTTCACTTTTTCCACATTGTTTTATGTTACAGTTTTATTCCAAAATGGATTAAATTCATTTATTTCCTCAACATTTTACACACAATACCCCATAATGACAATGTGGAAAAAGATTTCTGAAATTGTTGCAAATTTATTCAAATTAAAAAACCTGAGAAATCACATGTACATCAGTATTTACAGCCTTTGGTCGATACTTTGTTGATGCACCTTTGGCAGCAATTAAAGCCTCTAGTCCTTTTGAATATGATGCCACAAGCTTGGCACACCTGTCTTTGGGAATTTTTGCCCATTCCTCTCTGCAGTACCTCTCAAGCTCTATAAGGTTGGATTGGAAGCGACGATGTACTGCCATTTTCAGGTCTGGGCTCTGGCTGGGCCACTCAAGGACATTCACAGAGTTGTTGTAAAGCCACTCCACTGATATTTTGGCGGTGTGCTTTGGGTCATTGTCCTGCTGGAAGATGAACCATCGCCCCAAATCTTTTTCCACATTGTCATTATGGGGTATTGTGTGTAGAATTTTGAGGAAATAAATTAATTTAATCCATTTTGGAATAAGACTGTAACATAAACAAATGTGGAAAAAGTGAAGCGCTATGAATACTTTCAGGATGCACTGCATAAATGTAATATATAAACCATTTTACTTCAATAAACAATAACCCAAAAAAAAGTCTTGAGCTGCATCTCAAATGACACACTATACACTCATGCACTTACACACTCAACAGCATAGTATATGTAAGTAGTGTCGTCCCTAATGAAACACTAATGTTTTTTTACCTAAGCGGAAATTCAAACCGTTTCCTTTGACGTTTGGCGGTTGCCAAATCAGTGAAATTAATGACCAAACGATCAAATAATACCTGTCATGAGTATAATCGATTTCACCATCAGGAGACGCTATAATCACTCTCGTAGGAGAATTTTGCTTTCACCATCCAAAATAAATAAAGTCCAACATGTGCGCCTGATAGCTCCGCCCCTTCCGCTACGTGAGCAAAGCTGCGGTCGTTGAGTGCGTGAAGTGTCCATCATTAAACACTTCATTTTATCGGCTGAATGAGTGTATCATCCAGGTAATTAAAGTGCACTTATTATTTTTAGAGTTTTCAGTGTGAACGCATTACTTACACTATTTATACTACAAAATGGCATAGAATAGTGCATAAGTATGCGATTTGAGACGCAGTTTTAGTTTTTCCGTCTGTTTCTAATCATGTGCACGATTGTCGTTTAGTGACAGTATATTCAGCATCACCTGTCACCTTGTTTGTTCGCTGATCACATTCACTCCACATCTGCTTCCATAAAGCACAGCAGCTGTAATCCTTTGAG
Source organism: Danio aesculapii (assembly GCF_903798145.1). Taxonomy (NCBI): domain Eukaryota; kingdom Metazoa; phylum Chordata; class Actinopteri; order Cypriniformes; family Danionidae; genus Danio; species Danio aesculapii. The sequence goes on along the minus strand of NC_079435.1, from coordinate 6,765,355 downwards.
AGGCTTAACTCACTGCTTTCTGCTTCTTCTTGCATGTGTTTACTAGTGTGTGTCTGTTTTATTGGCAGTTTAGGGTTTCGTCTTAATACCTCACTGACAACTTGCACTGTAAAAAAAAACATCTAAATTAGAAGTTTTCCATATTTAGTGATTCATGTTTTATTTTTCCTCATTTATTTATGCTTTTGAACTGCATTATGGGAGCTTGATCTTTCGTTCAACAACTTTTAACATTGAAAAGTAAAAAAAAAGTGACTTTTATGAACATTTTTAATAGTTTGAAGTGATATACTGTATGGGTTGGTGTTGTATATTATGCTACAATAACCTTGTAATAAACTGCCAGTACATTTTCTGTTATTCTACAGACTTAATTCACCATATATTATTCCTTAAACATTATATTATCTCAAAAATGTCAATAAAAGTCACTTTGTTAAACTGTTAAACCTGAATTTTCAACATAAAATGTCAACACAGCAGATATCAACGTCCCATAATGCACTCTAATGCTAAATTAGCTAAAATGGTTTCAAATTAGGCTCAGTGGTTAGCACTGTCGCCTTACAGCAAGAAGGTCGGCGGTTCGAGTCCCGGCTGGGCCAGTTTGCATGTTCTCCCCGTGTTGGCATGGGTTTCCTCCAGGTGCTCAGGTTTTCCCCACAGTCCAAACAACGAAATAGTTGGTGGTACTGTCAGTGCAATAGCCTAGTGGTTGGCGCGCTGACATATGGTGCAGTAGCACTTCAGGGCGTCCCGAGTTCGAATCCCGGCTCGTGGACATTTCCCGTCCCTACCCCCCCTCTCTCTCCCACTTCGCTTCCTGTCTGTAAAACTGTCCTATCCGCTTAATAAAGGCAAAAAGGCCAAAAAAAAAAATCTAAAATAGTTGGTGGTACAATGAAATAGTTGGCAGTTCATTCCACTGTGGCGACCTCTGAAATAGAGACTAAGCAGAAGGAAAATTAATGAATGATTGTTTCAAAACTGATCATTATTCTTGAGCAGCAAATCAATGTTGATAATGAATACAATAATATTTTAGATGAATATGTGGATGATATTGGTGTTTTTAATCAAATAAATACAGCCTTGCACACAAATAAGTAATAACAATTAATTAACTAGTAATAAATATTCAAAGACTAGTAACTAATGTTTAATTATATAACATGTATTCAAAAGTATACAAGTAAATACATATTTACCACATTTATTGATATTTTTACTACTATTAATTCAGGATAATAAATACAAAATGTGTTAATATTAAATTAATCCAGGAATACATGATAATAAATCTTAATCTTCATTTAATCTTATAATTTATTAGTTCCATTGAGTGCCTGATTTATTTATTTATTTATTGGTTAAGTTCGCGCAGTGGTTAGCACTGTCGCCTCTCAACAAGAAGGTTGCTGGTTCCAGACCCAGCTGTGTGTAGTTGGCATGTTCTCTCTCCGTGTTGGCGTGGTTTTCCTCCGGCTGCTCTGGTTTCCCCCACAGTCCAAACACATGCGATATAGGTGAATTGAATAAACTAAATTGGCCATAGTGTATGTTTGTGAACGCAAGAGTGTATGGGTGTTTCCCAGTGTTGGGTTGTGGCTGGAAGGGCATCCGCTGCATAAACCACATGCTGGATAAGTTGGTGGTTCATTCCACTGTGGCGAGATTAATAAAGAGACAAAGCCGAAAAGAAAATGAATGAATGAAGTCATGTAATAAATGAGTGTTTTTTTAGTCTTAATTGTTGTAAAGAGTTTGGTATGAACGCTCCAGATCAAATTTAATATCTAACATAACTTAAAAAGTTCATTTTTTTTGAAGCAAATACATACTGCTAACTATCTGCTAAAATATTAAAATAACACTCTAAAACAACATTGGGTTGTTGTAACTCAATATTGCTTCAAATATGACTTAAAAAGTGTCATCTAAATTAAATAAAAAAAACATTAATCCAACGTCCATATTTGACTCAACTTTGGGTTATCACAACCAAGCATTTTTTAGAGTGAAATATTACTGTAATTATAAATATGCTAAGGATATTAAAAACAAAACACACACCCGTCTCACGTGCATCTAACATCACCTTCAAGTGATTTTCCCCTCAGTTTTGGGCCATTCCAGACTGATCCAGCTCTAGTGTGTGTGTTATATAAGTGACGCAGAAAACTTCAAATCCAGAGGGAAGGGTCAGTTCTACAGTAATCTCTCTCCATGTCTGATCTACAGCTCGCGCCGATGCCAGAACATACTGCATTACAGGTTAAAGTCGGAGATGAGCCTCAGCCTCGCTTTTAGCGCACAGTTTTGACATGTTGTGCTGAGACGCTTATTTGAGGATGACGACATCTCAGAATTGGGAAAACATTATGTCCCAATCCAGCTTTAAACATCATTTTTGAAATATATTGCTGAGGAATCGGCATGAAGAAACACATATGAGTTCAGGATAAAACATCATATAAACTCATAAATCAGACACTGAACCTGATGCATTCATGCACTCACTTCAAAACTATTTAAGATGTCTTATTCATAGGAGGTTATATGGTGTTTTTAGACTGACCTGATATGCATTTATTCATGCAGATACCTCAGCAATATATTCCAAAATTGATGTTTAAAACTGGATTGACACATAATGTTTGCCAAATAGTTTTGTAAGTTAAAATGCATCGGCTCAATTTAAAGTCTATAAAAAAACTGGCACCCACAAATTATGCTTTAGAATCAGTCTTGGGTAAGTTACTTCAAAAAAGTAGTAGTTAATTACATCCTTAAAATGTATTTAGAGGGTTTCTGCCGGTTTCAGCAAGTGAAATTTAAGATTTCTTAAGAGCTTTTAAGACCATTATGAGGACTCAAAATGAGGATTTTGAGGATCCTTATTTTGAGGATGACGACATTTTAGAAACTGGCATAATATTAAGTCTCAATCCAGTTTTAAACATCATTTTGCAATATATTGCTGTTGTATTTGCATGAAGAAATACTACCAATAATACCAGTCTAAAAAAATCATATAAACATTTAGACATTTTAAATCATTGTGTATAAATAAATACATTTGTTCAACTCAAAGTCTACAAAAAACTGGCGCTCACAAATTAAACTTTATAATCAGTGTTGGGTAAGTTACTTATTGTATTGTAAGTAGTAGTTAATTACTAATTATTACATCCCTTAGAATGTATTTACAGGGTTCTGTAGGTTTCAGCAAGTGAAATTTAAGATTTCTTAAGAGCTTTTAAGACCATTATGAGGACTCATAATGAGGATTTTGAGGATCCTTATTTTGAGGATGACGACATTTCAGAAATTGGCATAATATTATGTCTCAATCCAGTTTTAAACATCATTTTGCAATATATTGCTGTGGTATTTGCATGAAGAAATACTACCAATAATACCAGTCTAAAAAAATCATATAAACATTTAGACATTTTAAATCATTGTGTATAAATAAATACATTTGTTCAACTCAAAGTCTACAAAAAACTGGCACTCACAAATTAAACTTTATAATCGGTGTTGGGTAAGTTACTTATTGTATTGTAAGTAGTAGTTAATTACTAATTATTACATCCCTTAGAATGTATTTACAGCGTTCTGTAGGTTTCACCAAGTGAAATTTAAGATTTTTTAAGACCTTTTAAAACCATTATGAGGACAGTCTTATACTCTTATTTTGAGGATGACGACATTTCAGAAATTGGCATAATATTATGTCTCAGTCCAGTTTTAAACATAATTTTGCAATATATTGCTGTGGTATTTGCATGAGGAAATACTACCAATAATACCAGTCTGAAAAATCATATAAACATTTAGACATTTTAAATCGTTGTGTAATTCTAAATACATTTGTTTAACTCAAAGTCTACAAAAAACTGGCACTCACAAATTAAACTTTATAATCAGTGTTGGGTAAGTTACTTATTGTATTGTATAATACTTATTGTATAACATATTATTACATCCCTTAGAGCAGTGTTTCCCAACCCTGTTCCTGAAGGCACACCAACAGTACACATTTTCAAGCTCTCCCTAATCCAACACACCTGAATCAACTCACCAGAACATTAGAAGAGACTCCGAAACCTGAAGTGAATGGGTGAGATAAGGGAGACATCCAAAATATGTTCTGTTGGTGTGCCTCCAGGAACAGGGTTGGGAAACACTGCCTTAGAATGTATTTACAGCGTAATGTAGGTTTCACCAAGTGAAATTTAAGATGTTTTAAGACCTTTTAAAACCATTATGAGGACAGTCTTATACTCTTATTTTGAGGATGACAACATTTCATAATTGGCAAAACATTATGTCCCAATCCCGTTTTAAATATAATTTTTGGAATATATTGCTGTGGTATTTGCATGAGGAAATGCATAATACCAGTCTAAAAAATCGAATAAACTCATTTAAATAAGGCATTTTAAATAGTTTTGTAAGTTAAAATGCATACGTTCACTTTAAAGTCTACAAAAAACTGGCACCCAAAAATTATGCTTTACAATCAGTCATGGGTAAGTTACTTAAAAAAAAGTAGTAGTTAATTACTAATTACATCCTTACAAATGTATTTAGAGGGTTTCTGCATGTTTCACCAAGAGATAATAAGACCATTATGAAGACCATTATGAGGACGGTCTTATACTCTTATTTTAAGGATGACAACCTTTTGGAAATTGGCAAAACATTATGTCTTAATCCAGTTTTAAGCATAATTTTTGTAATTTATTGCTGTGGTATTTGCATAAAGAAATACATAAGTTCGGTCTAGAGCTGTGGTTCTCGATCTTGGTCCTGTAGGTCTGGTGTCCTGCAGATTTTAGCTCCAACCCCAATCAGACACACCTGGGTTGGCTAATCAAGCTCTTAGGCTCTGTATAAATATGCTTTTATTCAATTGTGTTGAGGCAAGTTAAAATCTGCAGCACACCTCCAGGACCTAGTTTGAGAACCCCTGGTCTACAAAATCATATAGCCTCATATAAATAAGACATTTTAAATGAAAATGTTATGCATCGGTTCAATTTAAAAACTCTTTAAATAGTTATTTTTTTAGCCACATATTTTAAATGTGTCAAAACAAGCAAGTTGTATACATGCTATATTTTAAACATAACTTGTCTTAAAAAAAAAAACAATTCTTTAAAAACTAATAAACTAAATATATGCATAAAAGTCTGTCCAGGTCAGTGTCCTCGCCACATAAGGTCTATAAATACACATAGAACTTTAAACAAATGTTATTTGAAGCTATTAAATGAGCTATTAGTATTATTTATTAACAGAGATTTGTTAAAAGTTGTATTGAGATGGATTGCTGGTGATAGGTGTTGGTGATTGGTGTTGGCCAGATTGAGTAGCTTTACATTGACAATTTTTACATTGTAATATTGGTTTGTATAAAGCATGCTTCAGTGAATCAAATGTTTCTATCTACTTAAATTACATCTAATTTATTAATAAAATGTATTTAAGTTTTCAGTGTTTTGAGTGATATTTAACATATTCTTACCTACAGTAACCTCTGATTAGCTACTTCAGTTACTGTAGTGTAGGCCAACTCTCCTAACTGTTCGTCTAGTTTAGCTTTACTTCTAAGTTTTATGTAAAGACCTGTTCTACAAGAAAAGCGTCTTGTGAACACTGTGTCTATTGGTGATCTAGATCTGCTGGTTTCAGGTTTCAGACTGTTGAATGTATTTTTTTTTGCATAGATTGATTGGCGCGATTATCCATTCCCAATGGTATGAATCGTTATAGGGATGGCCTAAATAATATTTTTATATTATTTATCATTTTAATTATTAATATTATTATTAAAGATACAGATCAGAGAAAACTGTTTCTCACTACTAAAGTGCTGACCCCCATACATCTTGTTTCCGATGTCCATCGGGGCGTTAATTTGGCATTACGTGTTTAATAGGGGGGTCAATCCCAACCAAACACTCCTGTAATTCACACCCTGCATATTACATAGATACGGTATTGACAAATTACTGTGCGCGCAGCGAGGTTGGAGAAAAACACTAGCATTTGTAAATACTCACTGTAAATGCTGAGAGCGCTAGCATTTACAGTGAGGGAATGACATCTGATGAGATTCAGAGTTTGTATTAGAAATAAGTTATATTGATTACATATTATATAAATTATTTACAAAATGCTTTCAGCGTATTATAACAGCTTGTAATCACAGTTATTTTGCAAAATTAACCTTAATGTGAGCGCCGTTCGTCTGACAGGTCCATTTGCGATAGCACCCTCCCAATGTATATTGATAAGATGAAATGGCCAAGCATCCAGCCCGAAATAAACAACTATCTCATTGAAACTTTTACAAGAGAGAAGTTAAAGGGCTACAAGTCTTTGGATGCCAACAATTTTGTTCTGTGTGGTCATGTGCAAGAAATAATGAGCTGTCACTGGGGTGGTACCTTTTCAAAAGGTACAAATTTGTACCTAAAAGGTCCATATTATTAATTCAAGGGTACATATTAGTACCTACAAAGTACAAAAGTGTTCCTCTTAAATTTTTTAGGTACTAATTTATACTTTTGAGGTACCAAAATGGACCCTTTAAGTACAAATGTGTACCTTTTGAAAAGGTACCGGCCCAGTGACAGCTCGCGTATCTTCATTTCTGAAAGTGTAGTTATACATAAACTATACAATAGAATTAACAACAGAAAATAATCATTAGGTATTTTTTTCAGCATGTCTTAAGAGCTTTAGAATTACTCTGTATTGAAGTCTGTACTCTCTCTCCTAAAAAAAAAAAAAAAAAAAGAAATTTACTAATGCTTTGCTTCTTAGACTTTACACACCTGAAACTTGTCTATTGCACTTGTTCACTGCTGCTCTTATAGATGTGTAAATTGCTTCCTTGTCCTCATTTGTAAGTCGCTTTGGACAAAAGCGTCTGCTAAATGACTAAATGTAAATGTAAATGAAGTCAGGGAATCATAAAAAAGTTAAGATCAATGAAAAAGAGTTTGCAGTTTGGTACAGTCAGCATACATTTTGTTTTGTGAATGTGGTACTTTCCAAATAATATAATGATTGGTTATTTTGTCCATTTTCGATAATCTAGGGTTGCAACCCATAAATAAAACCATTTTATCAGTCATACTGATACATTTATAGTTCACTTCGAAAAGTAATAAGGCAACTTGGGACCAAAACAGTTGTGTAGCAGCTCCACTTTAGATTTTTCTCACCTCACTGATCCGTTTCTACTGTAAAGCAGATGTTACAGTGACTTTAACACTAGAGGGCATCACCTCATGTAAACTGAATCCTGAAATACCCACATGATAAAATACTAAAGTAAATAAACACTTTAGTGTTTTTGAAATATGATAAGTACATGTAAAGAATTTTAATTAATCTGATGTGGTAATCCTATAGTTGCAATAATAGTAGACTATAATAACAAGTATAGCAATATAAACAAATGACCCAACACTGTTTTTTATACAACCTTAGGGTACTTTATACAACAATACACCACATTTACTTTAAATTAAAGTATACTACAGTGTTTAGTACAGTTTACCAATAATAGATAGCTATAATGTAGCATTCATTAACAAAGAGTTGTAAATACTATAACATATACAGTCAACAAACTTTATAAATAATTATATTTTTCATTTGAGAATGGCCTTTTAGTACTTTATACTTGTATTTTCTGTTTTCTTTTATTTTGTATATATGTAATACACTTTGAATGTCGGTTGTGTGTGAAATGTGAACTTGCCTTGTCTTAAATTACATTAAACAAAGGTTAAACCGTTTCTGTTTTTAATACGAATGAACCTGCTCCGTCCTGTCTAAATGTGGACTCTGGATTCTGATTCATAACTGTAATGAACTCACCTGAGGTTATTGAAAAGTCCATTAAAAGGCTCAGTGGAAGAGAGTGAATGTGGGAGTTTATAGTTACCTGTGCATTTACAGGTAAACACCTCAGTTGCGCCTGAGGCGAGCGCGACAAAAAACACGTCATTTCCGAGAAGAACTTCCTACGAATGACATCGCTGTTGATCTTCTCGTAACCGCACAGACCTCAAAATGGGATTTACTTAGTCGTGAAGAAAGGATTTCGACTGGATTGGCCCTTTTTTACTTAGATATTTAATATGTGAATTTTGGATTCAAACTCTGTGGGAATAATGCGGATATTGATCTGTCTCATCGTCTTGGTCTTTATCCCGAGGTCCGCCTCAAAAGGTAAGGCGATTTAGTTTTAATTAATATGCTACTTTTAAAAATTATATATATGCAGTAAATAATATTAATTAATACAAATTAATACTAAATTAACCTGTTAAGAAAGTACTTTTATAGTCGGCTTGAATTATTGTTTGTTTGATATTTAAATAATACATTTTAAACGATTCTTAATTATTAATGATGTTAATAATATAAGCCAGCAGGAAAAAAAAACTAATAAAAAATTGTATTGTATTTGTATTGTAAGGATACCTTTTTCAGTTATATATCAACATATGTTTTTTATATTAATTAATACAAATTAATACTAAAGTAGCCTATTAATATAGTTCTTTTATAGTCAGCTTGAATTATTGTTTGTTTGACATTTAAGTAATACATTTTAAACGATTCTTCAGTATTAATAATGATGTTTATAATAAAAACCAGCAATAAAACATACAATTAATCATTGTATTATGTTTATATTGTAAAGCTTATATACTTGACCTTGATTCACTGATATTAAGTCACGATGAATGAAAATATGTCGATTTTTCATGTTGTTGAAGGAAAAAATGCTCAAAATGACTATATTTTGTTTGAAATATACATTTAAAATGTTATTAGACCTTTATGAAATAAATCAAATACTAAAATTTGACTCAAACACATAATATACAGTGAATGCAGTGAAACTAAATGTTATATATATATATATATATATATATATATATATATATATATATATATATATATATATATATATATATATATATATTATATTATATTATATTATTTCCCAGAGATGGGCTGTAGCTGGAAGAGCATCCGCTGCATAAAACATATTCTGGATAAGTTGGCGGTTCATTCTGCTGTGATGACCCCTGATTAATAAAGGGACCAAGACAAAAAAGAATGAATGAATATTATATTATATTATATTATATTATATTATATTATATTATATTATATTATATTATATGTGTTTGTTGTTTTTTGTGTGATCTATTTTTCCAGTTTCCCAATCATCAATGGAAAACCCCATTTGCAAATCTTCTCTAGCTCTTTGACTCCTGAGGTGTTTTTACGACATAGTTTAACTTGATAGTAGTAAAAGTGCAGTTTTATGTGATTGTGCGGTCCAAAGGCCTTCTGCGGTGCTAGATTTAATGCACAAACACCTGAGATTACTCCTAAAAGCAGGTGTGTCAAGGCCAACACATCTTTGTCAGTCCAGTCATTCACATTGCACAAATACCTGCCATTCATAGTTTAAAAATAAAGTGTGATTTATCGAAAAGCTCAGTCATGTGCTATAATTAATGACCAAATCCATATAAAACAGGTTAAAGTTCAAGAATATCCAAGCAGACTTATCTAATCAAAGTAAATAAATGAACATGATTAGAAGTTGCTGATGTGATTAATTCGAGGCTTTAATGGTGAAGTATTTAGATTTAGTTGATTCTGGTGCACACCGAGGTCTTATTTCAGTCATAACTCAATTATAACCAAATTCAACCCTATTAAAGCTTGCATGTACTGTAGTGCAATGGCTCGGTCGGTCGTTAATTTTTCTTTAAATGTTGTAATATGAGCTCATTTCAACATGGCTTTCGAGAAGGAGCCTGTTGGACTGCAGTTCTCAGAAGAGGTTTTGAGGAAGTTAAAATCTGTTGGCATTGCTTTACATGTTGCCTGAGATTGACACAACAGGGGAGTTTTCTATTGTTACTCAGATTTCTCAGAAAATAACATCAGTGGTGAAAGGTGTGTGTGTGTACTTGTATTCCTTACATTGCGGGGACCAAATGTGCTCACAAAGTATAACAAAACCGGTCAATTTTAACTTTGTGGAGACATTATTTGGTCCAAATGATGAAAATAAGTCAAAAATCACATATAATTAAGTATTTTTAAACGATGCTGATGGTTTCCGAGTTGGGTTTAGGGAAACTGTGTACACTGAAAAGTGATTCATTGGATTTACTAAAAAAAATTTAAGGTAAGCGGTCACAAACAAATAATATGGACTGAATTTATACAAAGAATTTAAGTTGAACATTACTACATTTAATTTGTTAAAATTCTGCCCTTATAAAGTGTTTGCAACCGTTTACCTCAAAGAATTGAGTAAATCCAATGAATCACTTTTCAGTGTCCAGTATACAAGGTTCCCACGCTTCTTAAAATTGAATTTCAGACATGAATTCAAGGCCTGGAATGTACTTAAAAACAAGCATAGGTCCTTGGAAGTGCTTGAATTTAAAGTTTATGGTGTTTTTTTCAACAATTGTACTGTACTGCTTTCAAAAAGTGAACAAAAAAATGAAGAAATTCTTCATTTAAAAATCTTACATACTGTATAAATCTTATACGTGAACTGAGTCAAATAACACATTTTATCAATACTTAAGTCTACTTTTCCCTGAAGTCATTCATTTCCAATAGACAGTAGTCCGGGAGCTGCGTGGAGTTCTGATCATCCTGTATGTGGAACATTCGGATCCGATTTGAGCTGCGGATACGTTGAAATATTTGAACTCTTGCAACTAGACCGTATGCGACCAGCTGACTGAATGTGATGTATTCCAGTGTTGTCCAAACAGGTCCACGTGCACAAGATGAGAAATAGGATTTTTTTTTTTGTAGTCTATGAGTTTCTAGTATTCATTCATTCAACAATGGTGAACGCACAGAGAATAAAGGCTCTTTTTGCACTTTGTTTCGGACACCAAGAGAATCAGCTCTCCCATAGTGCGCGACAAATCTGAAAATTCGGTGCGACTGCCACAAGGGGGCGTACTCAGACAGTCGTGTCCAAATGGCGTGTGCTGTAGAAAGGCAGCTTTAAAGGTGCAGTGTGTAAGTTTGACACCCTGTGGTTGAACTAGGTATTGCACGCCTGGTTCAAGACACACACAAGTGCAGGCTGCTAGATTGACGACATCAACAGAAGTGTGCCTAACTATCGAGTCTAAAGGCTGATTTAAAGCGTGTTCTAAATAAAAGCAACGGCACGTGATAGAAGGAATATTTTCCATATTAAATGGAGTTTTTGTCGTAACCAACACCTGAAACTTATATTTTAGAAACGGCTTCTATTTCTTGAAGCTGAACAACAGGATAAACTGGATTGTTTTTTACCTCTGGTACATCTTATGTCCTTTTTTAGTGTTAAATGCTAATAATGTGAGTTTGAATGCCAGTTTACATGACATTTATTGCCATACTACTGAAAGCAGCAGCAGATAGTTCACCTCAGATCTTAAAAATAAAATAAACCATTTGAAATTGAACTTCAGAGCTGTGACTCAGTGCAAACCAACACATATGAGTGATTCAGCATCTATATTTAATAATGTTAAAGAGGTTTAATATGTATTAATTAGATTATAAAGCTTACATTTTTGTTGGAGTGCAGTAAGTACACTATTATGTGCTTCTGAATGGCTGTATTTAATTTCTGTGGTGTTGTCTGGTGCAAACAGCCATTGCAAACTTGTCACGTAACGTGTTTTTAATACATGGGGTTACAATGTGTAACCTGCTCACTTAATGTTTACGTTCGTAAGATTTATATTATTTGCTAATTAATACTCTGAATCTGTGTCTCATTTCAGGGCTATTACTGTCCACTAGAGGTGGCATTTCAGTTTGAAACATACTTTGAGTGCCTTCCTTATTGAATGAATGAATGAATTAAATATGCGGTTTTCCATTCAGGCACGCGGGGTACTAAAATATAATAGGCTAAAGTGGCATTTGGTGGGTTAAAAGAACCAAAACAAAGACAGCCTCACATTTCCAAAGCAGAATATCTGACTTCAGCATTGTTTTTCAGACAAATAAGAATGTTTCTTAAATATCTGCAAACATAGTATGGTATTTTTATGCTTCAGATGAGTCAAAAACCTACATACTGCACCTTTAATATTTGATCAGAAACCAGAATTCAATATTACCAGTATTTAATTCAACTAATTGTATTAAAGTTCTTTGAACATGGCTTTAAAATGGTTGTTCAAAACGGTCAGCATTTTTGAAAATGACATTAATATTATCATCATTTTGACATTTTAATGTAAATATTAAGTGTAAGTGAAATTCAGTACAGGAAGGACTTTCATGGTGTTATATATAGAGGTGTAAATTGCAAAGCTGCTCAATTTAAAATATTAGTGACTTAAAAAGTCCTTGAATTTGGTGTCCATGAAAGAGTGGGAACTAGTGTTGTCACGATACTATTAATTAATCTTACAATACTATACCAGCTGAAGTATCATGATACCAAGTAGTATTGCGATACTGTAATTCATAACTCAATTTATAAATAAAATAGTCAGAAATACTATATTTTATGTTATAATAGGCCTACTTTAAATGTAATGTAATTCATAATTCCCTTAAGACCAAAAAAGTATTATTTGCACCTCCCTTCACCTAAAATTTAGTCATTCTTTTTGTTTATTTTGTAGATAACTGACCAACAAAAAATACATTAAAATAAAGATACAAATTATACTGAATGAAATGTTACAGCAGAGCATTTTCCAACAAGATTAGGCTATATGACGTGGTCAAAAATTGTTTCAATGTTTCCTACTGCTATTTTGGGTTTTTCATCTATTTGTTTTCAGTCTTATCAGGTAACAACCCAAAGCAATTCAAAATTTCACTTTGTGAGACTTTAAGAGATTGTCATAATTGTTGTAGCTACTAAATCATATTAACAGGAACAGAAATGAACCGATTCAGATGAAGCGTTCGAACTGAAGCATTAGAAAACTTGCAATAAAAGGCGCAAATTCTACACAGTTTTGTAATTTTAAAGGGCTCCACAGACTATTAAAATAAATTAATATAATATATATATATTATTAAAATAAAATGGTCTATTGTTGTACAAACGTGTGAACATTTTTGGAGCCATAGTATCGCGATACTACCATAGTACCGGTAAACCGTGCAACCCTAGTGGGACCCCGGAGTATAAAATCTGTTTGTCTATGGGAAGTCCTTGTAAGCATAACTGTACAAGTGTGGGTTTGGGTTCCTGTCGCATATCTTTTCAGTGATGAGCATTTGGTCAACAATCAAAACTGGGAAAACGAGTCTGATTGCTTCACCCTAAAAAATACACAAGAGCAGCCCATCAGACAATTACTGCCTTGTTGCTTCACTGATCACACACACACACACACAAAATCATTCATGAAAATATTTATACACACTATACAGAGAACACAGAAGTGGTTTAAGGTTTCCATTAAAACTATTTTTACAGAGAAACTGCTTGTAAATTCAGAAATTATTACACAGAAACAAGAAGTTTTAACGACTAAAATAGTTAAAATTCTCTTTATAACCAACAGCAACACCGACACCAAATGCTGGAAACCAGGACACACATGTCTGCTGAAACTTAAAACAGATCTATATAGATACATACACATACATACATATACATATACATACATACATATACATACAGTATATATATATATATATATATATATATATATATATATATATATATATATATATACATACATACATATAAAACCACGATTACAGGACTTTTATGCAATATATATATATATATATATATATATATATATATATATATATATATATATATATATATATATATATATATATATATATATATGCAAGTTAATAAATGTTTGAGATCAGTGTTTCTAGGAAAAAATAGGACTATTTTGTTGAGAAAACAAGGTCACGTTGTAGAATATTATATATATATTTTCAAATAATTATTACAATTACCTGTGGTAAATTTAGTTGATTGGTGATGATTTGAAAAGGCATGATGTCTATATAAGGTTCCAGGGTTGATAGTGCATGTCAAAGCACAAACCAAGCATGAAGACCAAGGGATTGTCTGTAGACCTCCGAGACAGGATTGTCTCCTGTCACAAGGCTGGGGAAGGTTACAAAAAAATTTCTGCTGCTCTGAAAGTTCTAATGAGCACAGTGGCCTCCATCATCCGTAAGTGGAAGATGTTTGGAACCACCAGGACCCTTGCTAGAGCTGGCCGGCCATCTAAGCTGAGTGATCGGGGGAGAAGGGCCTTAGTCAGGGAGGTGATCAATAACCTGATGGTCTGATGTCTGAGCTCCAGTGTTCTTCTGTTGAGAGAGGAGAACCTTACAGAAGGACAACCATCTGTGCAGCAATCCACCAATCAGGCCTCTATGGTAGAGTGGCCAGTGGCCAACTGAATTCTCTGGTCTGATGAGACTCAAATTGAACTCTTTGGAGTGGTTGCCAGGCGTTACGTTGGGAGAAAACCAGGCACCGCTCATCACCAGGCTAATACCATCATGCTGTGGGGATGTTTTTTAGCAGCAGGAACTGGAAGACTAGTCAGGATAGAGGGAAAGATGAATGCAGCAATGTACAGAGACATCCTGAATGAAAACCTGCTTCAGAGTGCTCTTGACCTCTGACTGGGTGACGGCTCATGTTCCAGCAGGACAATGACCCAAAGCACACAGCTAAAATACCAATAGAGTGGCTTTACAACAACTCTGTGAATGTCCTTAAGTGGCCCAGCCAGAGCCCAGACCTAAATCCTATTGAACATCTCTGGAGTGATCTGAAAATCAAAAAAGCTGTATACCGTCGCTTCCCATCCAACCTGATAGAGCTTGAGAGGTAGTGCAAAGAGGAATAGGCAAAAATTCCCAAAGACAGGTGTGCCAAGCTTGTGGCATCATATTCAAACAGACTTGAGGCTGTAATTGCTGCCAAAGGTGCATCAACAAAGTATTGACCAAAGGCTGTGAATACTGATGTACATGTGATTTTTCAGCTTTTTTATTTTTAATAAATTTGCAACAATTAAAAAAAATCTTTTTTCACATTGTCATTATGGGGGATTGTGTGTAAAATGTTGAGGAAATAAATTAATTTAATCCATTTTGGAATAAGGCTGTAACATAAACAAATGTGGAAAAAGTGAAGCGCTATCAATACTTTCCCGATGCACTGCCACTGTATATTATTATTATCCACTTACTGCCCGTCTATTATCAAGACATGATTTAACTCTTTAACTGTTTATTAACATTTATTAAGTATGATCTTATTTTACATCACTAAATTTACCAAATACCAAAACAGCTAGCTTACTAACTATTAATAAGCAGATAATGAGTTGTTTATTTAGCTAATTGTCTTAGTTAATAGTTTAATTATACATTAAAATAAACTAACCAAAATAAAAACAGCGGAGTAAATGGTCTCTGCTAGAGTTTTTAAAACATCCTTAGCTTCTATAAACACATCTGAATTAATTTACTGTGTGCAAAATGTTAAAAGGATCAGATTAATGGTTGACATTTTACACAGCAGCACACTGAAACTGGCATAAGTTGAATAGATTAATGGATAATGTGTGTGTGTGGGTGTTTCAGTGAAAGAGCCGGCGGGAGAAGAAGGAAATCGAGATGACTCTTAATTCATGGTTAATTATCATAAGGGCCCGGAGAGAGAATGAGAGCACTGGGAAGAGCCACCTGAAAATAATCCCTTTAAAAGCCTTAAATAAATATGTTGTTTTAATTATAAAGATTTCAGAACTATTAAACAATGTAGAGGGTCATTTTCTGATGGAGTTGACTGGCCAATTCAATTCAATTCACCTTTATTTGTATAGCGCTTATACAATGTAGATTGTGTCAAAGCAGCTTCACATAAAAGATCATAGTAAATAGGAACAGTGTAGTTCAGTTTTCAGTCTTTAAGTTCAGTTCAGTTTAGCTCAGTTCAGTGTGGTTTAATAATCACTACTGAGAGTCCAAATATTGAAGAGCAAATCCAACGATGCGCAGCTCTACAGATCCTGAACCATGCAAGCCAGTGGCGACAGCCGAGAGGGAAAAAAACTTCACTAATGGCGGAAGTGAAGAAAAAAAACCTTGAGAGAAACCAGGCTCAGTTGGGCACGATCGTTTTAATTTCTCCGCTGGCCAAACGTCTTGTGCAGAGCTGCAGTCTCAGCAGCGGAGGCTGGAAGCTGGCCTCAGCGAAGACTCGTCTGTCTCTGGAGCGTCACAGGAATCAGTCTCATGTTCTCCACTCTTCCATGACCACCACAGTAGCTGCTCAGGATACGGCCTGGTCCATGATATGGAAACCTTGGGATCATCTCGTCGTTGGTCTTGGATCGAGTCAGTGACTATGCATAGTCTGAGGGCCTCGGGAAGAGTATGCCCAGGAGGAAATGGAGAATAAAGAAAATAATTAGCGTAGCACCTGTTCATAGTGTATATCAACAAGATGCAGAATCTGTGTGGAAGCCCGCTAAGTGGTGCACTGAGTGTATGCTTTACTGAACAGATAGGTCTTTAATCTAGTTTTGAATTGGCCAGTCTAAATCGATAGAAATGAATGTAAGGTATAAGCAAAATCCAATGTCAGTCGATCTCTAAACACCACCTGGCTCTTTCCAGCATGTAACAGATCTAAAAATGCCATTGTATTTCCTTTTTTGTGTTGTTACTGCTTCGATTTCTTCTGTTGTCCTCATTTGTGAGTCGCTTTGAATAAAAGTCTCCGACTGATTAAATGCAAATGATGAGCATTGTTTCATGAAGCATTATAAGACATGTAATATACAAGAAAATCAGGTGGTCATAAATAATGAGCAAACATGGTTTTCTTTTAGTTTCAGCTGTGAGTCAGTCATCGTTTAGTCATCTTTCTCCGGCTAATGTGTTTGTTCTGTGCGACAACTATGGAGTTGAGATACGATGGGACTATCCTGACAGCAGACACGACGTGAGATTCCTGGTGGAGGTCAATGATCATTTGAAACAAAGGTAAATCATTGTATTTAAATGCTCATTTTTAAATGCTAATTTGAATGTTATCGCTTGATTGAATAGGCGTTATAAGTGGTTATCAGATATGGGCCTGTAGGGTAGGCTACCGGTAGGCTCAGAAGGCTGTTATCAACCATCCACATGGTTAATCAGCTATAGATCGCATATGGCTGCGGCCGGAAGTTAACAAGAATTATTTATAGAATTTCCCATGAATTGTATTTAATTAAAGTCTAGCCCAGGGATAGGCAAACTCGATCCTGGAAGGCCGGTGTCCCTGCATAGTTTTGCACCAACCCTAATCAAAATCACCTGCTTGTAGCTTTCTAGTGATCTTGAAGACACTAATTAGAGTGTTCAGGTGTGTTTGATTAGTGTTGGAGCAAAACTCTGCAGGGACACCGGCCCTCGAGGATCGAGTTTGCCCATGCCTGGTCTAGCCCTACCCCAACCCTAAACCCAATCAACACAGTAATGCCAAAACTGATCTGGATCTGGAGTCTTCTCTATTAGTATAGCTGATGTGGATGGATGATAACAGTCTTCTGAGCCTACTAGTAGGCACAGAAGGCCTCTGCTGACCCATATCTATTAGCTGATAACGGCCATTCAATCGAGTGATTGCATTTGAATAGGGTGGACCTGAATAATATCCAGTCCCTCCAGGATTTAGAAAAAAAAAAGGGATTTTTGTGGTGAGTTTTTGCAAATTTGTGGCAAATATTTTGCTATTTCTTTTAATGTTTTGCTTTGAAAATTTACCCAATTTTCACATCTTGATTCATTACTAATGTTTTAGTTTTTTTTTATTAATTTTTTGGCCTTTTTGCGTTTATTATGTTGATAGGAAAATATTTCGACAGGAAGTGAAATGGGAGAGAGGGGGGTGGGAAATGTCCTCGAGGTGGGATTCGAACTCAGGACGCCCTGAAGTGCTACTGCACCATATGTCAGCGCGCTAACCACTTGGCTGTTGTGCCGACCATTACTAATTTTTTGACCTCAGCAATCATTGATCGCTGTAATGTGCATAGAGGAAACCCAGAGAAAAGCTAGAGTTTACCCCCAAAGCATGCCGTATTTGCATATTTATATTTATATATATTGAATATAAATGCTAAGTCGTTCGTGTCGTTTAACGGTTCTTGTGCTCTGTGTGTGTGAGAAAGCGAGCGATAGAGAGAGAAATTGCTGTTTATAACGATATATACATATATACAATAGGACTGCACAATACATCGTTTCAGCATCGATATCGCCTAATGTGATCGTTCGCAATACGCAATAGTCACATGGCAGGATTTGCGATAGAGTCTGTATTATCATTTGTTTTTGAGGCCTGTGTATTATTAGTAACTGTAATAACCATTCATTTTATTTGATTGAATTTTATTGAATTATTTAAGTTTGTATTATTCAATTGCTGTACCTGAATACAGTTAGACGCGGAAAACGATAAAACGTTTGTTTCAATTGTAACGTTTTCTTTAGTGCGTTTGTCTATACTAGTAGATTGTTTGTTAGATTTTATGCAGATACAATGATCATCCCTAACAGTCTAAAATGATCAATTTTTTCCAAATAGAGATGTTCAAGTCGTCAGGTGAAGTTGTATTCATATCGCAATATTTATCGCAGAACAACAAAACAACACAATGCTAGATCTTTCCAATATTGTTCAGCCATAATATACAATTTATAGAAGTTTAGCGACTGATGACCTCTTGTGCCTAATGCTACGCTCAAGCAGGACGTGCATGTTTCGATAACGTAACATGGCGCAGATCACACATTGAAAAAAGTGACAGTGCTAACCACTGAGACATATTTTTGAATGTAAAACTACATCGATGTCGCTTAATGGTGTGGCGGGAACATGAACAGCACCCTGACTGCCTAAAATATGCGGGAAATCAACGATAATTTAAACTAGTTGTGAGCTCCACAAAATTTTGCGACATTAAATTCAGCGATTGTTGAAGTCCTGGAGGGTCTGAATAGCAGTCAAGCCATTAAGTTGTGTATGTAATCAGTGTTTCAGCTGTCATGAGCTATACTTTGTTTTATTTGTGTTCCAGGAACCATGCAGAGACACAAAATCGATTTCTAAACATATCCAGTATGCTGTCTCGACCAGCGTATAATAACTATAATGTGACTGTGACGGCAGTATGGAGGGGACGTAAGTTAGGGCCATCCTCGTCGGTTCAGTTCACCTTCAATCAATATGGAAGCAGCAAAATTAAGTGTAAGTGTTAGTTTAGTCTGTATTTTACATGATCATCTATCATCGCAAACATCTTCAGTATACAGCTGAAGTCAAAATTATTCGCCTTCCTGTTGCTTCTTTTTTAATTATTTCCCAAATGATGTTTAACAGAGCAAGGAATTTTTCACAGCATTTCCTGTAACATTTCTTCATCTGGAGAAAGTCTTAATTGTTTTATTTTTTTAAAACCATTTTAAGGTCAATATTATTAGCCCCCTTAAGCTATATATTTTTGAGATTGGCGATGACTTGTCTAATTACTCTAACTTGCCTAATTAACCTACAGTCGTGGCCAAACGTTTTGAGAATGACACAAATATTAGTCTTCACAAAGTTTGCTGGTTAACTGCTTTTAGATTATTGTTTCAGTTGTTTCTGTGATGTACTGAAATATAATTACAAGCACTTCATACGTTTCAAAGGCTTTTATCGACAATTACATGACATTTCTGCAAAGAGTCAGTATTTGCAGTGTTGGCCCTTCTTTTTGAGGACCTCTTCAATTCGACTGGGCATGCTTTCAATCAACTTC
The DNA here is from genome assembly GCF_903798145.1 of Danio aesculapii. Taxonomy (NCBI): domain Eukaryota; kingdom Metazoa; phylum Chordata; class Actinopteri; order Cypriniformes; family Danionidae; genus Danio; species Danio aesculapii. Next base: position 6,745,457 of record NC_079435.1, on the reverse strand, counting down.
TGGGCCAAATCCTGACTGATAGCAACCCATTCTTTCATAATCACTTCTTGAAGTTTGTCAGAATTAGTAGGTTTTTGTTTTTCCACCTTCCTCTTGAGGATTGACCACAAGTTCTCAATGGGATTAAGATCTGGGGAGTATCCAGGCCATGCCCCAAAATTTTAACGTTTTGATCCCCGAGCCACTTAGAGATCACTTTTGCCTTATGGCATTGTGCTGGAAAATGCATTGTTCTACACCAAACTGTTGTTGGATTGTTGGAAGAAGTTGCTGTCGGAGGGTGTTTTGGTACCATTCTTTATTCATGGCTGTGTTTTTGGGCAAAATTGTGAGTGAGCCCACTCCAGTGGATGAGAAGCAACCTCAGGAGAATGGTAGCGCTGGATGGGTCTCAGGATGCTTTACTGTTGACATGACACAGGTCTGATGGTAGCGCTCACCTTTTCTTCTCCAGACAAGCCTTTTCCCAGATGCCCCAAATAATTAGAAAGGGGCTTCAATGGAGAATATGACTTTGCCGCAGTCCTCAGCAGTCCATTCGCCGTAATTTTGCAGAAGATCAATCTGTGCCTGATGTTTTTTTTTGGAGAGAAGTGGCTTCTTTACTGCCCTTCTTGACACCAGGCCATCTTTTAAAAGTCTTCGCATCACTGTGCGTGCAGATGCGCTCACACGTGCCTACTGCCATTCCTGAGCAAGCTTTGCACTGGTGGCACTCTGATCCCTCAGCTGAATCCTCTTTAGGAGACGATCCTAGTGCTTGCTGGACTTTCTTAAACGCCCTGAAGTCTTCTTAACAAGAATTGAACCTTTTTCCCTGAAGTTCTTAATGATCCTATAAATTGTTGATTTAGGTGCAATCTTAGTAGCCACACTATCCTTGCCTGTGAAGCCATTTTTATGCAACGCAATGATGGCTGCACATGTTTTGTTTTTGCAGAATGGAAGAACAATGATTTCAAGCATCACCCTATATTTAACATGTGAAGTCTGCCATTCTAACCCAATCAGCCTGACATAATGATCTCCAGCCTTGTGCTCGTCAACATTCTCACCCGAGTTAAGCTGCGGTCACACCAGAGTTTGTGTGTGCGAAATTCTGTCGTGCGGCGCTGCGAAAAGGGGCAGGATTAAACAAGATGTTTAGACATTAAAAAAGCGAGCGATTGCTCCATGTTTTAAATTTCTGTCCAGAGAGGTCCTGTTTTGATCCTCGATTAATCTCACGCAGTCAAGTGATGCGATTTCGCAGGTCAGAGTTCACCAAGCTTGAACTTTGCACTGCAGCGAACTGCGAAACTTAACGCATGACCCTGCGTTTCCGGTCTGACGCATTCGCGTGCGTATGAATAGAAGTCAATGGGAGGAAAATCCCAGTTTGACCGCAGCTTTAACAAGACGATTACAGAAATGATCTCAGCAAGTCCTTTAACGACAGCAATGGGAAGTTTTTTTCAGGATTAAGTTGATTTTCATGCCAAAGAAGGACTATGCAATTCATCTGATCACTCTCCATAACATTCTGGAGTATATACAAATTGCTATTATGAAAACTTAAGCAGCAACTTTTCCAATATCCAATATTTATGTAATTCTCAGAACTTTTGGCCACGACTGTAGTTAAGCCTTTAAATGTGACTTTAAGCTGTATACTAGTATCTTGAAAAATATCTAGTGTAATATTATTTACTGTCATCATGGCAAAGATAAAAGAAATCAGTTATTAGAAATGAGTTATTAAACTAAAAGAGTTATTAAAACTATTATGTTTAGAAAGGTGTTGAAAAAATCTTTCTGTTAAACAGAAATTGCGGATGAAAATATACAGGAGTATAATTCTGACTTCAACTGAATGTGACCTGTTGTGTTTTCAGGTCGTTTGGATTTCCCAGAAGTTGAACTTTCTCCAAGAAACAATAAACTTCGTGTCCGGTTCATCAACCCTCTGCATCTGTACAGCAACTCACCAGCACTGCGCAACTCCACTGAACATCTGACATACTTTATCACAACAGAAACGATAAAGGTTACTTCAGCGTCTGACTGTAACAAAGATTTGTTTTTTCATGGGAAGTTCATTGATAAACTAATTTCGAGAGGATCAAGTGCTTATGATTGATCACAGCTGGTCCCGCATGATTCACCAATCAGACGATTCCTAACTCACTATAAATAACCAGTTATCTTAACTCAGTTAACATCGTCTTGAAGAATCCCCCCTTCCACCCCTACTCCTCCCCCCTTTTCCTTAATAGGGTGGCACAGCGGCCCTGTGGTTACCACTGTTGCCTCACAGCAAGAATGTCACTGGTTCAAGCCCTTACCTGGCCAGCTGACTTTTCTGTGTGGAGTTTACATGTTCTCCCTGTGCTCGTGTGGGTTCCCTGGGTTCCTCCCACGGTCCAAAGACATGTGACATTGAATTGACCAAAATAAACTAGCACCATAGATGAGCTCCTAATCAGCAGTCTCTCCATAGCAATCCCTAATTTTCCATAAATAAGGGGAGTTCTTGAGATCTACCTGAGCTCAAATGGGAGGGAGCCCCGGGCTCGAGGATCTTCTGAGCTCAGGGCTCTCTCCCTGGACAGCATGCCAAACAAGCTTTATAATCAATCATCAGCTAAGTGTGAACTCTTGAATTATTTTTTAAAAATACAGTTAAGTTGTGTAAAAGTAGCCAGTTGGACCTTTGATTAGGCATGGGCCGCTATAAGTTTTTGACGGTATGATAACCTTGGATAAAAATACCACGGTTTCACGGTCTCACAGTATTGTGATTACTGCTCTTTTTGTCAATGTCTGGGTAAAACAAAACAAAAAAATACATTTGCCCATTGAACAAAATTTTATTTTAAGAAACATAACATAAAAAAAATATTTTGGAACAGTAAACATGTCAGGCTAAATAAATTATATTAAAAACCTTACATATACCTTGGGAACGGTATAACAAAACATTTTAGCGGTATTAAAACGTCGAATTTTCGGAACCACGGTAAACCTTGAAACCAGTTATTGTCCCATGCCCATCTTTGATACACCGTTTTCCAAGGCTTCGAGTGTTCAAATTGCTTATCATTTTCAAAAGCAAATTTTAGCTTATCAAAATCAAATCATTCATGAAAATATTGTAGTATAAAAATCTCTATAAAAAACTATGTGGATTTTTTTGGTTAAAGAAATTTTACTACAATTCAGAATAAAACTGTAATATTGGCAAATATTATTACAGTTTAATATGACTTTCATATATATTTTTCCCAAGAAATTAATAAAAAGCAGCATTTATTTTAAATAGAATTGTCTTTGCTTTCACATTTAATCAATTTATCTTTGTTAAATGAAAGAATTCAATTCTTTCAAAGAAAAAAATATTTTAGTTTAGTTTATTTGTTTACAGGGTCAAAGCACATGAATAAACATTACTGTAAAATGTGCTAGAATTAGCCAAGAATGGCTTTTTTTTTATCTGTAGACCCTTTACAGAATGTTAAAAAGTCACACCTAAAATAGAAGCACAGAATAAAATACATTTTAATATATAAAACACTATTAAAAAGTAAAAAATAAATATTACTGACTTCAAACCAAGGTTTTTTTAATGAATAAAAAGTGAATTAAGACTAAAATTATTGTTCAGAAAACATGTTCGTAAGCTGAAATAAAATAGAAATTCCACAAAGAGAAAAATCTAAATTGAACAGTAGTTGAAATCAGAACTGAAATAAAGTACTGACGCTTATTTTAACTCTGCTCAACTAACAAACAAATAAATGAAAAGTTTAAATATATAAACAAAATAAGACCCTGGAGCACAAAATGTTGCACGGTTATATTTTAGGAAATCAGTAAAAATACATTGAGTAATGAACAATTATTAGAAAATGAAGTAAAGATTGTGTCTCCATGATAACATTGTTTTATTTTCTTACTGTAAATGTCAAAACTCAATTTTTGATAAGTAATGTGCATTGCTAAGAACTTTTGAAGGCTATTTTCTCCCTATTTAATAATAAAACAAATATCCAAAAGTAGTACAAACATCAATAAAAGCAACTAAAATCTTTTTCCCAAACATTCAATGATTTTAATTGTAAGAGCGTTCATGAACAATGACATTTATATTCTCAACTGAAGCCCAATCACTGTAACTCCAGTGAGTTTTGTTGAACGGTTTGTTTATTTTCTTCACAGATTCCTAAATACTTCATCTGTAATATAAACAACAGAACTTGCGAGGTGTACATGAACTTTTCTGAGATCCAAGACGTTTACTGCGTTTATCTGGAGGGAGAAATTGGACAGATACGCCTCAATAACACAAGCAGCTGTTACACAGGAGAATTAAGAGACTGTAAGTACATTTCCATGAAGTTTAAATGTCTATCGCTATGATTTATAACGTTTTCTGTAATATTTAATTGTGTACAAGTGCTTCCACCCTTGAAGGTTTGTGCGTCTGTTTGACATAGTCTCCGGCAAACAGGAGAGCAATGTTTTTCCAATCGTAATGTATTCGCAAATGTGAATGCCAACAAATACGGATCGAACTTTATCTGATTTGTAGCTAGATAATTACAGATATAAACTCAGAGTTGATCAAGCTGCTAAAATACAAATAAATCCTAGGATACAATAACTAAAGTCATCACCATTATATATGTCAGTCCACAATAAAACTCATGAAAGTCTGAAAAAAGAAGCAACTACTTATAAGAGATGAAGCAGCCTTCACTAACCTACTAATTATTTTTATTATAATTATTATTCAGTCACAAGATGACGCCAAACACTCAAGAATGTGTTTGTGACAGATAAGCACACACAGGCACACACACACACACACATATATATATATATATATGTGCTCTATTGGATTGAGCTCTGGGGACTGTGGAGGCCATTTGAGTACAGTGAACTCATTGTCATGTTCAAGAAACCACCTGAGATGATTCATGCTTTATGACATGGTGCGTTATCCTGCTGGAAGTAGCCATCAGAAGATGGGTACACTGTGGTCATAAAGGGATGGACATGGTCAGCAACAATACTCAGGTAGGCTGTGGCGTTGACACGATGCTCAATTGGTACTAATGAGCCCAAAGTATGCCAAGAGAATATCCCCCACACCATTACACCACCACCACCAGCCTGAACTGTTGACAAGGCAGGATGGTCCATGCTTTCATGTTGTTGACACCACATTCTGACTCTACCATCTGAATGTCACAGCAGAAATCGAGACTCATCAGACCAGACAACGTTATTCCAATCTTCTAGAGATGGTTGTGCGTGAAAATCCCAGTAGATCAGCAGTTTCTGAAATACTCAGACCAGCCTGTCTGGAACCAACAACCATGCCACTTTCAAAGTTACTTAAATCACCTTTCCTCTCCATTCTGATGCTCGGCTTGAACTGCAGCAGATAGTCTTGACCATGTCTACATGCCTAAATGCATTGAGTTGCAGCCATGTGATTGGCTGATTAGAAATTTGCGTTAACTATAAAGTGGACGTGGAAGTTTATTTATATATATATTATAAATAGAAGATTTAACAGCCTTCATTGAATCGCGTGACTAATTATCACACGACAACTGAATCATCTCATAGGTTTATTTCAGATAAAGTTTAGAGTAAAACCAAAAAAAAAAAAAAAGCTTAAAGGTGGCTAATAATTTTGACCTTAAAATGTTTTTTAAAAAATTTAAAACTGCTTTTATTCTTGTCAAAATAAAACAAAGAAGACTTTCTCCAGATGAAAAAATATTATAGCAAATACTGACGAATGCCTTGCTCTGCTAAACATCAATTAGTAAAAATTTGAAAAAGAAAAACAATTACAGGAGGGTGAATCATTTTGACTCAACTGTATATAACCGAGTGATGTTCATGGTTCCTCCACACAGATCCTCCAATCACAGTGTTACTGTATTCTCTGCTGGGAGTCTGTGTGACGCTGCTGGTCATTACCAGCATCATTTTGCTGCTCGTGAAGAAATGCAATGCAGAAATTAAGAAAAAAGCTTCCTCTGCATTTCCATCGTTCCTGGTGAGTTGCTGTGTGTTTATATGCAAAAATACGTATAAGCAAGTAAAGCATTCCCACTTAATGCGGGTCACAGTACTATGCTGTATGTCAAAATACTCTCCAGTTTGATTGCGTCCATGTTGGGTCAAGTATGGACAAACCCAACAGTTAGGTTTTTTTTATTAACTGGCATTTAAGCAGTCCATATTTGACCCAATACTGGGTCATTACAACCCAGTGTTTTATAGTGTGTATTGTCAAGTATTGCAAGGATAGCTAGTTAGTTTACCTAGTACATACAGTGGGGGAAATAAGTATTGAACAAGTATAAGTATGAACAAGTCATGTTTTTTCCTGGGAATAATATTTCTAAAGGAGCTGTTGACATGAAATTGAATCAGATTTTAGTAAAAACCCAAACATAAAATAAAAGGCCTCTCATATGGAGAATGAAGTCACATGCTTTGCTCATGTGTGAGTTTCTCACAGACTTCAACAGAGTGTAAAAATCTTGATGGTTCTGTGGGTCTCATCTATCAAATGTGAGCTTTATTTTGTATTTTCAATCGGATTTAAGTCAGGTGATTGGCTGGGCCATTCCACAGCTTGATTTTCTTTCTCTGAAAGCATTTGAGAGTTTCCTTGGCTGTGTTTTGGATCATTGTCTTGCTGAAATGTCCACCCTGTTTTCATTTTCACCCTCCTGCTAATGTAGATGTTGGAATGACACAGCTAATATTACTTTTCACTGAGGAAGGGCAGAGGGTTGCTGACAAACTACCAAGAGATTTCAGCTGCTGTCTGGACTTTCTATGTCTTTCTACACCTTCTTTTCTTCATGTGTTCATTATTTTTTTTTCTGTGTCTTTTAATTTAAATACACAATTTCATTTGTAAACTAACTAGATTTGTTTTCTTTGTATACATGTATTTCTTTGGTTGTTACCAACATACAGGGAAAATTTCAAGTCAACAGCACCTTTAGAAATGTTTTCTGAGAAAAAGGGTGACGTTTTCAATACTTATTTCCCCACTGTGTGTGTGTGTGAGTATATATATATATATATATATATATATATATATATGTATGTGTGTATGTATGTATGCATGTATGTATATGTATGTATATATGTATATGTATGTATTTATATATGTATATATTTATGTATTTATATATGTATATATTTATGTATTTATATATATATATATATTTATGTATTTATATATGTATATGTATATGTATATGTATATATATATATATATATATATATATATATATATATATATATATATATATATATATATATATATATATATATGTATTTATATATGTGTATATATATATATATATATATATATATATATATATATATATATATATATATATATGTGTATATATATATATATATATATATATATATATATATATATATATATATATATGAAGAGTTCAGATGCAAATGTTCAGTAATATCACTTTTATCGCAAAGAAGAAGTCCTTTATCAATATATCTCAACATAAACAAAAGAGGCTGAAAAAATGTTCATTTTTGATGGAAATTTCAGATGGCACTTTGAGGTTTTTGCATCTGAACTTTCTGTGGCTAAATAAAGGGTTAACAAAACGTTCTGTTTGCTAGACAGAGGCTGTAATAAGATCTGTTGTGAAAGCAGCATTCCAGCACACGGAACACTGACTTTAGCAAACCTCTTTCTGATTTTCAGGAGGACATGAAATCGTCCAATCGCAAACCATTGGAGCCCAAGCTGGAGAACATGTTCAGTAGTGTCCTGATAGAGCCAGCTGACCCCAAACCCAAACAACAAGCACTGTTATTGGAGGACAGCAATGACCTGGAGCAGCCCTTTGGATCTACAGATCTGGAAAACACTGACACAGACACTAAAAGCACATCTGCGGGCAGCGTTGTTTTAGACGATGAGCTGGACGAACTGCAAGACGGATACGACTGTCCACATGCGCTCAAAATGGAGATGGACGATGGAGATATTGTAGACGCTTACGGACCCCGAGGTGCAGTTTTAGACCTTTAGGAGTAAAGAGAAAGCACCGAAAGGACTGTAAAATCCCCTGGATATTCCGGGAAGGTTAACATGGGTTGGGATTGTTCGCACAAACAAACAAAAGCCCTGATCTGGCATCACAGAGTGGAATTTCCCAGGTTTTTACCAGCTGAATGGAAAAACTTTGTTTGTCGTCGCCGCTGACACTCCTTTTGTTTGAGTCAAATGCTTTTATGTTCTTCAGAGTTTCGTCATGTGTACAGCTGAAGACTATATTATTTGACTTTCAATTGTCCTTTAAATATTCCCAGAGTGCTCTTTTAACAGATTTTACTCAACATTTTAACTATAACAGCTTTAATAACTCATTTCTAATCAGTATTTTTGGCTTGGCCATGATGACTACATAATATTTTTCTACTAGGCCTGTCAGGATACATTTAAAGGCTTAACGTAGTTCATTTTACAAGCATTCAACTTGAAGTGCGATTTAAAGGCTTAACTAGATTAACTACACTAATTGTTCTGTAACCAACCAAAAAAAAAACAATAATTTAAGGGGGCAAATAATATCGACCTTTTATGCGTTTTAAAAATTTTATATGTATATTTCTAGCATATTGTTAGAAATCAGACTTTCTTCAGAGGTCAAATATAATAGTAAAATAGCCTTACTCTGTTAAAAATTACTTTGGAAATATTTGAAAAAGAATTAAAATTTGAATAAAATAATATAAAGATGAAGTTAAAATTATTAGCCCCCCTGTTTATTTTTTACCCCAATTTCTGTTTAATGGAGAGAAGATTTTTCAACACATTTCTAATCATAATAGTTTTAATAACTCATTTCTAATCATTTTAAAATGTATTTTATCTTTGTCATGATGACAGTAAATAATAATTGACTAGATATTTTTCAAGACACTTCTATACAGCTTAAAGTGACATTTAAAGGCTTAACTAGGTTAATTAGGTTAACTAGGCAGGTTAGGGTAATTAGGTAAGTTCTTGTATAATCATGGTTTGTTCTGTAGACAGTGGAAAAGAAATATAGCTTACAGGGGCTAATAATATTGAGCTTAAAATGGGTTTTAAAAAATTTAAAACTGCTTTTATTCTATTTGAATTAAAACAAACAAGACTTTCTCGAGAAGAAAAAATATTATCAGACATACTGTGAAAATTTCCTTGCTCTTTTAAACATCATTTGTGAAATATTTTAAAAAGAAAAAAATTTAAAGAGGGGCTAATAATTCTGACTTTAACTCTCTGTGTGTGTGTGTATACTTAATTTTTTACTTAATTTACTTAATTTACTGCTATATTTATTTATTTTTCAGTAATATGTACTGTGCTACAATAACACAAATCAAACCATTTAAATATTTGGGTGTTTTGATTATTTATTTTTTTTTGCTTATTTAGTTATCACAAAAATATGAACCAGCAACTGTTTACAACATTAAATAATAATAATAATAATAATAATAATAATAATAATAATAATAATAATAATAATAATAATCTTTTTCAGCATCAAATTGTGGAATGATTTCTGAAGGATAATGTGACAAATAAAACTGAGGTAATAATAGGAATAAATGGCATCTTAAAATATATTGTAATAAAATTAAAACATTTAAAATTGTTGCAGCATTATACAAACATTACAGCTTTCACAAAAACTTTCAAACTTTTGAATGTTTGTTTGCTAAAACGGCTTTTCAAACTGGAAATGGTTTCTGGGAAATGCAATATATATATATATATATATATATATATATATATATATATATATATATTAGGGGTGTAACGGTTCACAACGCGCAGTTCGGAACGCACATGACCCGCGGATTAATAACTTTTTTTTATTCATAGGTTAATCCAACATTTTTAACAATTGCAGAGAGATCGCCTCCCGCGTCATTCAAATCACATGTATGAAAGCATTTTGGCTTCCCTGTAAAATATAATGATGACGGAAGTAGTTTATAGTTCAGATATAAACACTGATGTTTATGGTAAAGATTAAAATCATCATTTAATGAAACTTGACGCTAATTAATGTTTTAGTAATTACATTGTGTAACCAATAGATGGCGACATACAGCCATCAAAATTATGTTACTAAATAAGTTTTCAAAGATGATAAACCTATAATGAAACATGAAGATGTGTGTGAGAATTGGTGAATCATTAACTGAAAATAAATATAATATGTTGTACAAGTTCGATATCTATATTTAGCATTATCAACAACAGTAGCAGAGATCATTTTTCGTATTGAATATTTATTTTTATTTTTATTAAAATGACAAGTTCTAAGTGTTTGTTAAAACCGATGCTTTTTGCAGTAATATTTTTGTATAAATGGAAAGCAAATGACATTTGTCTAATCCTTTTTGCTGATCTGAAAAACAGTCCGATCCGTGACTCAAAAACCGTAGTGTGATCCGAACCGTGAGATTTGTGATCCGTTACACCACTAATATATCACAATATTAACTAGTTGAATTGAATTAACTAGAATATTGCACACTTTTATAAAGCTGCTTGGAACCCAAATTATGAACCAACAATTATTGTGAAAAGAGCTATACAAATAAACTTGAATTGAACTTATACTGTAGATTAAAATGGGAGTTAATGTGAAAACACAGGCAATAAATGTGAAAACACAGCACCACTACCGTCAATAATACTATAACTTCTAAATCTACATCTTTTTTTATATATAAATATTTTATATCAATTTGTAATATTCATTTTTCACAGTATAAACCAAAAAAATACCTTTTACATTTTAGGACAGGGGTTGTTGACATGGGGTCTTCAAGCTTAAACATATCCAGGTTACAATTACTAATGTATTATTGTGGAAAATAAATTGTAATTAATACATATGTATTATATTAATATCACTATATTAATACACATCTTTTGTAAAGCTGCTTTTGAACAGTAATTATTATTATTATTAACCAATTATTATTGTGAAAAGTGGCGTATAAATAAACTTGAGTTCAACTGTATAGGATTAAAACGTTAAATTATTGAACTTAGAATGAAGAAAATGTGTAAATACAAGCCTACACTACTGTCAATAACAATGTAACCTGATAGAATCAAAATAATTTCAGATGAATATTTTATATCCATTTGTAATTCACTTTTCACAGCAGAAATGGGAAGTTTTTACAACAACAACAACAACAAATGTCTTTTACATTTTAGGACAGGAGTTCCTCATATGATCAGATAATCATATTCTGTGGTCTATGACATCAAATAAAAAGGGAAAACTCCTGTATTAAACATCCTTTGTTGCTTTTAAATGATCTTCAAGCTTGTATGAAACATATCCAGGTTTACTTTAGTCTCAGAAACGTATAACTACTGTAATTCCAGCATGATGCGAGCAGATCACTATGTAGCATCAAGTGCACTCCATGACAATAACAGGAAGTTATTTCAGGTCAAAGATGTTTTATTGTATAAATCCATAAACTTTGAATAACAGATTGGTGTCATGATGTTGATAAACTAAAGCCATACAGTCTGACCTAAGCTGATAAATAAATCTGCCAATGCTGGAGAGGGTTTTTTTTGAAGAGTGTGATTTAATAAAAGTGGGATACCTTTGTAAAAAAATTATACTTGACTCTTTTTTTAGTAATTGGTCAAAATAAACTGTAGGATGTGAATAATAATTATATATTATACAAAAACTAATAGCGAACGTTTGTCTGTTTACCATTAAAGAGTCAAACTGAAGTGCAACCAAATAAATGGAACCATTTCTATAGGTTCCATTCATTCTGATGTTTCCATGGCAACACTGTTTGAGAATGTTATTTAGAACTGCGTCAAGAAACATAGTAGTCCTGGACAGGTACAGTGAGTGATGTCATTGTTACCCTTGTGTCCTGTGAACAGAAGTGTCTTCATTAAGTTCCTGTAGTCTCTATGAAAGCTTCATGCCCTGAACGTTTGCTCTTAAATGAACCATCTGTTTCTCCTGCATCTGCTTCTCCTGTTTGAATGCCAGTTTGTTTGCTTTCTTCTCGGTCCTCCTCTCCTGAAACAATGAAAAAAACAAACATGAATGCTAGTGTGCTAGTGACTTTCAGCTCAATGAAGACCATTATAACCAGCCCATTTCTCCCTTCAGACACAAACAAATCACAAAGAAAGCCTGGACACTAGCCTAGAATCTGCTAACATAATGTCTACTAAAACATGCTAGCAATAGGTTAAAACATCAGGCTAACTATTAAAACGTGCTAAAAAACATTGACATTATAAAGACAATTAATAATAAGCCAAAATGTGAAAAAATTCATGCTAAAATATGTCAAACATGCAAATTCTTGAAAAAAATAGCAACTAGCCTAGAACGAGCTAACAGAGCCTACTGAAACATGCAAGCAAAAAGTTAACATATTAACTTTTATAACAATTATAACATTCTCAATCATACTAGCGATGTGCTAAAACATGCTAGTACATTGTAAATTACGTGGTGTTGGAAAGCTACTAACAAGTCGACTTATTTTATAATGTTTCATTTGCTGAGTCATGCTAACTGTATTAAAATAGGCTAGAAAAAAAGAGCAAATTCTTAAAAAAAAAAAATTGCAACTAGCACAGAACATGCTAACAAGGTCTACTGAAACATCCTAGCAACGAGTTAAATGAGGTAAACATTTATAACCTTAACATTCTCATTCATACAGTGTGCTAAAACATGTAAGCACATAATTAATTCATTACGTGTTGCTGGAAACCTACTAACAAGTTGACTCATCCTAAAAGCAAGCTATTTAAAGTTTAAATCATGCTAACGGTTTTAAAAGAGGCTAGCAAAAAGACAGTGATGAGCCAATTGAAGCTAAAGTGTGTTAAACGTCAAAATTCTTACAAAAACATGTCAACAACACACTAATTTATAGTAATAATTAACAGAAATGCTAACCGAGCAAAAATCATGTTAACAACAAGCTAATTAATGCTAACAACTAGCCTAGAATGCATTAACATAAGTTAAAAAAATGATAACAGTATTAAAACAAATTAGAAAAAAGAGCAACAAGCCAATTCATGCTAAAATAGGTTAAACATGCAAATCCTTGGAGAAAAAAATGGCAACTAGCCTGAACATGCTAACATAATGCCTACTGAAACATGCTAGCAACGAGTTAAAACATGCTAGCATTTACAACATTAATAACATTCTCAATCATACTAGCGATGCGCTAAAACAAGTTAGCACGTTGTTAATTCATTACACGTGCTGTTGGAAACATTCAACTCATTCTAACTCATTCTAAAAGCAAGCTACATATGCTAGAAAGATGAAAACATATGTTAAGTCATGCTAACTATATTAAAGCAGGCTAGAAAAAGAAAGCAACAAGCCAATTCATGCAAATTATTGAGGAAAAAACTAGCCTAAAAGTGCTAACATAATGCCTACTGAAACATGCTAGCAATTAGTTAAAACGGGTTAACATTATTATGATTCTCATTCATACTAACGATGTGCTAAATCATGCTATCTGATTCATAATTCATTATGTGGTGTTGGAAGACTACTAACAAGTCGACTCATTCTAAAAGCAAGCTAAACATGCTAGAAACATGATTAAAAAATGTTAAATCATGCTAACTGTTTTAAAACGAGCTAGAAAAAGACAGCAACAAGCTAATTCATGCTTAAACATGCAAATCCTTGGAGGAAAAAAAACTGGCTAACTAGCTAGAACTTGCTAACATAACGCTTATTGAAACATGCTAGCAACAAGTTAAAACATGTTAAAATTTATAACCTTAATGACCTTTTCATTCATACAAAAAGTGTGCTAAAACATGCTAGCACATAATTAATTCATTACTTGCTACTGGAAGTTTACTAACAAGTTGACTCATCCTAAAAGCAAGTTACATACAATGTTAAATTATGCTAACAGTATTAAAACAGGCTAGCAACAAGCCAATCCATGCTAAAATGTGTTAAACATCCAAATTCATGCAGAAAAACATGTTAACACCACACTAATGTTTAGTAATGATTAACAAAAATGTTAAACAAGCTAAAATCATGTTAGCAACAAGCTAATTAATGCTAACAACTAGTCTAGAACGCTCTAACATAACACCTACTGAAACATGCTAGCAATAAGTTGGCATTTGTAACATTAGCATTTACATTATTAGCAACAAACCTAACCATCTAGTTATGACATATAACGTGTTATTGTTTTTAGCGTGATGCATCATGTTAGACGTGAGGTTTTGGGACACACACACACACACACACCTTCCTCTCGCTCTTGATAGTCTGTTTTCTGGCTTTTCTCTCCTCTGTGTTCTCGTCCCGTGAGCGCGGCTGTGTGGAGACTCTAGGAAGATCAGAGTCGTTTATCCTCTCCATCCGCTCCACCTGTTTGACTGTCAGGCCTCGTTTCGGCAGGACGTCCAGAGGAATCCCAGACTTGCTGGACACACGGATCTGCTTGGGCTGCAAACACATTTACATTCATGTTTTTATCCAAAGAAATGATTCGCATGTTTCCTAAAAGTCAAACCCATGACCTTGCTTTGGCTAGTCATGCTACTTTGCTAATGTGTTTTTAAGCCCTATAAATCCCCTTGTAAACTTGTTCATCCCTATGAATAAACACTTAATGATTAATGTCATGATATTTTGCATGCAAGTCAGTGAGTGAACAATCTGTGTGACCCATATGACATGATATTGTTGCATTCTGAAAAATCTGACAGACGTAATCACCACATCACAATCACTCAGCTATTATTTGATAAACCAAATGCTTTTTACTGTAGTGTGCATGTTTGCTTTTGCCTGTGTGCTCTAGATGAAAACAATTGCGCACGTGTAACTCAGTCTGCATCCTGAATTTGGTTTGCATGCAAAAAGGATGTGGATTTGAATTGGAAATTGGATTTCCAGGTTATCTCATCTTTTCTCACCATTTGACTGCATAATGAGTCGTTCATAATAAAAATAACATGAAATCACTGGCTCAGTGTGAGGCGGGTTTCTTCACCTTCGGGGGGTCCTGGATCAGTTTGGGCCTGTTGTAGAGGTTGGAGTATGTGCCTGAAAGAGGAGGAGGAATTATTTATTCTCAAACATACCATCATCATTTAAAGTCAGTCAAAAATAGAGAGATTTAATTGATTAACACTGGAACTACCAGAATTCTACTAGTAGTATTATGGCCATAGTGATCATTCTGACCGTTCTTATAGAAAACGTCATATTGTCATGTCATATTTACATTCAAAGCATCTTTTGAGATATTAAAATTAAGATTTGAATGCGTCATCATATTTAATGAAGTCATTATTACCCTAAAATACCATCTTTTTGGAATAGAGCCTATAAATATGTAGTTAGTCCACTAGACCGCCCGTGAATGTTTGCATCTCATTTACTTTTTCCCTTTCACAAGCAGGAGATCAAGCTTTTTCACAGAACTGAATATATTGTTTTGAAAGACATGTATGAAGCTAGATTTTTACAATCAGAAATGTATGTTTTGTCGGCGCCAATAGCCTAGTGGCACGTGGTGCTGACATATAGCACAGAATTGTTGCTGCAACCCAAGTTTGATTCACTGCTCAAGGTCCTTTGTCAATCCTTCCCCTCTCTCTGCTCCCAATGCTTTCCTGTCTGAAATCTCTACTGTCCTGTCACAATAAAGATGAAAACTCCTAAAAATAATTCAAGGAAAAATAAATAAAAATTAAAAATAAAAATAATAATATGCGTGTCTCTGTTGCCTAGCAACTTCCTGCTTAAAAATAAATAAATAAATAATATAAAAAAATATATATATAAATATATACATTTGTTTTTATAAATTTATTTTTAAGCAGGAAGTTATAAGGCAACAGAGACACGCATATTCAAAGTCACGGGGAAAAGTGACACTGAAATGCATACGGTTGTTTTTGCATCTATGATAAAAATACTCATAACTCAATTTTTCTCTTTGAACCACCAGGTGGCAGTCTTTGTACTTTTAATTCGGAGTGCAGATTGCATGAGTTTTATAAATATATATTTTTTAACTTAAAAACTTAATATATATAACGTGTGTGTATATATATATATATATATATATATATATATATATATATATATTTAAAATATATCTTTACTATTTTCCTAAGTGTATATAACTACTACTGTAAGAAAATTTCACAATTCAGTACACACTTTCAGTATTATCTTTGCTTGAACTGACCCAATCTAATCATGTTTGTATGAAATGAGCCTGCTCCCAGGCAGGTTTGAGCTACCAGAACTGTTGCTTTGACAACAACTCTTGGATCAGTTTTTAATCCTGGATCATGTCAAATCGTCAATAACTAAATCCAGCTAATTGAGTAATCCACATACGAAGAACGGACCCTAGATGTTAACGTCACAATCCCACATGTAAACAGACCCTAAATGACCGATAATCCTGATAGACTCACTGATGATGGTCTCACAGTCCCAGCGCTCTGCAGGTGGCTCGATCACCATCCTCTCAGTCTCCAGCTCTTCTTCATCTGCATCTTCATCCTCCTCGTCTTCCTCTCTCACCGACGGCAGCTCTGCAGGACCCAGCTGATCTGGCTTCTGACAGCTATACACACACAGAGACGATGATTACTGTTATCTCTCTCTCTCTCTCACACACACTCACACAAACACACATACACGTATAGATATCTTTATGAGGACTTCACATAGGGGAAATTTATTTAAGGCAATTCCTACAGAAATGGTATATTAAATACGAAAACAGTGGGTCTTTTTTTCTACTACAAGCTGATTGGATGTAGTAAAGTAAGCATTTCATTCAAAATGATCAGGAAAAGGCTTTGGGGAGAGTTATTACAACCCAACACACACTCCTTCTCACCATTTCTGTTTGTGGTCATAGTGGAGGGGGCGTGGTCAATATGTTAGCCACGCCCAATACCTGTGAATAATGAATCGTTTCCCTCATAGTGACTAACAAACTTTCTAAATGTACTGGTGTTGCTATACTTGTGGGGACATTTGGTCCCCACAATGTCATGAATACAAGTACACACACACTCACTCTTTCTCTTTCTGTATGAAGTAGTCTTTGATGACCTCCTCCAGCCGAGCACTGTCCGGCTCAATGTATCCCTCCAGCTCCGCATTATCCAGCGCTCCGATCTCATCAACATCAAACTGCTTGTAAAACTGTTCAACAGCACAAACACACACATCATGATTACTTTAATCGTACAACTAGAGAGTTCAGTGTCAAATAAACAATATCAGGTTTATGATTCTAGTCCTTCAGTGTATATTATATATAAATACAGTAGTATTAGTCTGTGTTTGTGTATGTGTGTTCAAGTGTGTGTGTGTTCATTTATGTGCATACCTGTGTGTGTGAGTATGTTCATGTGTTCGTTTATGTGTTTGTCTGTGTGTGTATGTGTCTGTGTTAGTGTGCATGTTCCTGTGTGAGTGTTCTGTTGCTGCTGCTGATGTTTGTGTGTTCCTGTGTGTGTTCATTCATGTGTGTGTTTGTGTGTGTTCAAGTTCTGTTGCTGCTGATGGTGTTTGTGTGTTCCTGTGTGTGTTCATTCATGTGTGTGTTTGTGTGTGTTCAAGTTCTGTTGCTGCTGATGGTGTTTGTGTGTTCCTGTGTGTGTTCATTCATGTGTGTGTTTGTGTGTGTTCAAGTTTTGTTGCTGCTGATGGTGTTTGTGTGTTCCTATGTGTGTTCGTCTGTGTGTGTGTACATTCATGTGTGTGTGATTTCATGCGTGTGTGTTCCTGTGAGTTCGTTCATGTGTTTGTCTGTGTGTGTTCATGTGCATGCTCGTGTGTGTTAGTGTGGATGTGTTATTGTGTGTGTTCTGCTGCTGCTGTTTGGTTGTTCGTCTATGTTCATTCATGTGTGTGTGTGTGTGTGTGTGTGTGTTCTGCTGCTGCTGTTTGGTTGTTCGTCTATGTTCATTCATGTGTGTGTGTGTTTTCTGCTGCTGCTGATGGTGTTTGTTCCTATGTGTGTTCGTCTGTGTGTGTGTGTTCATTCATGTGTCTGTGTTTGTGTGTTCATTTGTGTGTGTTAGTGTGCATGTGTTACTGTGTGTGTGTACTGCTGCTGGTGGTGTTTGTGTGTTCGTCTGTGTGTGTGTTCATTCATGTGTGTGTGTGTTTATGTGTGTGATTTCATGTGTTTGCATTGCTGTGAGTTCGTTCATGTGTTTGTCTGTGTGTGTTCATGTGCCTGTGTGTGTGAGAGATTGTGTGTTTGTCCGTGTGTATGTGTTCATTCATGTATGTGTGTATGTGTGTGTTAGTGTGCGTGTTCTACTGCTGCTGATTATGTGTGTGCACGCGTGTTCCTGTGGGTGTTCATTCATGTGGGTGTGTGTGTTAGTCCGCGTGTGTGTTTGCGTGTTCCTGCATGCGAGTTCATGTGTGTGTGTGTGTGTGTGTGTGTTTGTGTGTGTGATTTCATGCGTGCGTTCGTCCGTATGTGTGTTCGTTGGTTCATGTGCGTGTGTTCGATCATGTGTGTGTGTGAGTGTGTGTTCGTTCCTGTGTGTGCTTGTCTGTTAGTGTGTTCCTGTGTGTGAGATTATGCGTGTTCGTTCATGTGTGTGTTCGTGTCTGTGTTAGTGTGTGTATTGTGTTAGTGTGTGTGTGTTCCTGTGAGTGTGTTCTGTTGCTGTTGATGGTGTTTGTGTGTTCCTGTGTGTGTGATTGTGTGCGCTCATGCATGTGTGTTCATTCATGTTTGTGTGTTCATTCATGTTTGTGTGTTCATTCATGTTTGTGTGTGTGTGTGTGTGTGTTAGTCCGTGAGTGTGTTTGGGTGTTCTTGTGTGTGTTCATGTGTGTGAGTTGATGTGTGTGTGTTTTATTTATGTGCGTTCCTGTGTGTGATTGTTCATGTGTTAATCCATGTGTGTGTGTATTGCTGCTGCTGCTGTGCGTGTTCGATTGTGTGTGTGTGTGTGTGTGTGCGCAATTATGTTTTCATGTCTGTTCGTCTGTGTGTGTGTCTGTGTGTGTGGTGTGAGATTGTATGCGCTCCTGTGTGTGTGTTCGTGTGTGTAATATTGCATGCATTCCAGTGTGTGTGCTCGTGCGTGTGTTAGATCAGCCGACTGACCTCCTCAAAGCGATCATCCAAGAGTGTGAGCTGCTCATTTCTCCTCATGACAGAAGATGTGAGTGAATACTCTGTAAAGCGAGTCTTGGTCTCGCAATCAGCAAACATGAACTCTCTCCCTCCACCCTCCTTGTCATCTGACAGACCGGCTTCTGAATCATAATCCTGTTCCTCATCATCATCTGTGTCCTCCCATTCATCATCATCATCCTCACCACCACCACCCCTGGGGTCAAAAACACAAGAAAACTACCCTAAGTCACCTGAAGTGGGGGCGGGGTTATGCAGATTCTAGCTTTCACCTCATTAGCTGACTCTTCACATTCATTTACACAGCACAAACTCTTTTACCCATGCACTTTAGTAGATCATGCTCTGTCATTTCTGATGTGAATGTTTTATACTGCGTCCCAATTCGCAAACTGTCTGTCCTAAATACACTACCTGACAAAGTCTTGTCTTTGATCCCAGTTGTAAGAGCAACAAATAATAACTTGACTTCTAGTTGATCAGTTGGAAAAGTGGCAGAAGGTTGATTTCTCGGATGAATCATCTGTTGAACTGCTTCCCAATCATCACAAATACTGCAGAAGACCTACTGGAATCCGCAAGGACCCAATATTCTCAGAGAAATCAGTCAAGTTTGGTGAAGAAAAAAATCATGGTTTGGTGTTACATTCAGTATAGGGGCGTGCGAGAGATTTGCAGTGTGGATGGCAACATCAACAGCCTGAGGTGTCAAGACATTTGTGCTGCCCATTACATTACTAACCACAGGAGAGGGCAAATTCTTCAGCAGGATAGCGCTCCTTTAAGTAGATGGTTTAAGTAGATGATTAAATAATTAAACGGCCCGGCGCATTTGAATTATCATTAACAGAAAATTATTTAGCCTAATATAGGCTACTCTGAAACAGTGAATATTACACTGTAATTTTATATATATTAACATTCAATTTAACAGACCTGTTTGTCAGTTTGTGCGCTGAAGCATATAAGCGGACCTTGTTTTTAACTTCACCTCAAATATTCCTGTTTATTTTGTACATAACTGAACAACAAAAACACATTAAAATAACCAACAAATTTTACCAAACACAATTAGTTTCAAAAAGATAATTTTTCAGACAAAAAAATAATTCAGACATGAATTTCTTCATCTCACTCGCGGCAGGTTTAGGCGAGGGAATGTTTATGAAGTAAAACTGGCCTCAGACAGTTTAGTTTAGTCTGCTTCAAACCTGCAGGAAAATTTCAGGCTTTGCTAAAAGGTAGATTATTTTACCAACAATTAGAGTCAATAGTGGTAGCCTATTACAAAATTCAAAGAAAAATCTTAATTTTAAAAAGGAAACATAAGCTGGACCAGAACAGATCAATGTCATAATGAATGCTCAAATAATGTAGCCCATTGTTTATAGCAAGCATCATGGTTTAAGTTAGATTGTGCCGTCTGTTATATAATGTAGGCCATAGGTCTGTTATTTTTACTAAAGAAGATATAATCATTGAATTTAGCACCAGAACTATTGATACTGTATTACGTTAATAAAAATAAATAAATAAAAAAAAGGCACAGTATCGGGATCGGATCTATATCAGTCGATACTCAGAATTTTGGTATCGAGATCAGATTGGTTCCAAAATAAGGTATCGGTGCATCCCTAATGAGAACTACACACCAGATATAACACTAAATATAACATTTTTCATGTTATATTTTATCTGCAACAACAACTTAAACTTCTATAAGCTGTGTTTGGACATTAATTTCTCTGCATTAAAGACTTGCTAACGGCAGATTAAATCTTCAGTATGGTAGGTAATTAAATATGAAAGAAATGTGGATTGTGTGTGAAGATGGTTGACAGGGCAACATAACAGTATGTATATCCTAAAGTTTTTATACTCTTCTGCTACACACTCAAACACACATTATTCACAAAAAGTACATCCTTTTAGAGCATAGCATAAGAGTGCGAATTGGGACGCAACAGCAGCCATTAGTGAGTTTTACCCCATGACGTCATTGGCCTTGATTATGAAGTCGTCTTCCAGCATGTTCTCTGGGTCATCAAAATCAAAGTCCTCATCCAGAGCAGCCACGATGTCAGGATCCATGTCCAGCCGCGGCCCTGGAAAGAAAGAAGCAAAGCTGCATTGCTTCAAACGTATTTAACTGTGTTTATTTAAACTACAGGCATATTATGTTTTTTAATATATTTGTGATATAAATATCATACGAGGTTATTGAGGGCCTGCAAATGCAACTTCTAGGTTTAAAAGTGCAATTAATAGAAGTTGGTTATATTCGCACGCTGCAACCACACAACTGTTTAAAGCCATTTATAAAAGTGATTTATTTATAATGAGTCCCCTTTAAGACACGAGGAGCTGAGTTTTGTTGATAATAAAGCCTCTTAATCATGTGAACAGGAGGCTTAATAATAAAGTCAGTAAAGCATTGTTTTTTTTTTTTCTGCAGACAGGTGAAAGGATGCGTTAAGATGAGCACAAACTCTGACTCACCTGAAATAGGAGCTGCTTTGTTTAATAAACCCACTTCCTCTTCAAATTCAGATGCGAACACAGACGAGGGCAGTTTGATGGAGGCTTCCTGCATGAAAACATCAACACAAAACTGCATGAGCTCGGCAAAACACAATCTGCGGGAGACACAAGTGGAGCGTAGCAGTGTTTGTCGTTTCTGTCACAGTAGTGAAGGGTGATTTTGAGGCTTAAATTGGCTACAAATTTCTCTGTGTTTCAGCAAATGGAATGATTTTTAGTGACAAATCTTATTTTTACACATATTTTGGAAAAATGCTTTGAATAGTAAATAAATAAATAAATCAACAATACACTCTGGGCAAGTTTACCATCCTTTCATTATGTTGGTGACTGTTTTTGCCCCATTGATCTTGTTGTGTCCCTTTATGTATTAATTCAGCTCTTTTTGTTTTTGGGAAGTGTTCTGTATATTTGTTCTCTCTGCAGGAAGCAGATCCTTGCTCCTTTGCATGGTCCTGCCCCTGCTCCAATTGATGCCACACCCTGCCTAGTCAGACTCCTGGCTGCCTATAAATTCTTCCTTCATCGCTTCCTGTTTAGCTGTTTTGAGCTCACATGTGGTTGGTAGTGATGTGTTGACTTTCATAGAAAGAAATTCTGTGTGTTAAAGAGATTTATTGAATTGGAGACTCTGATGTATCAAAAATCTGTCACAGTATTTAGTATATTAGCTCTTGCTTGGTTGTCATTGAAAATCTGACCTCTGCCTGTTAACGGACTACTGTTTTGCCCTTTTTGGATTTGTTTGCTGAGTGTATTTGTACATAGTAAGCCTGACCTTATTTTTATTGATTGTTCTTGTGGACAAGGAAGTAAAGTGTACTTTCTTTTGCTGAAAATAGAGAAGAGATTTTTTTTTGTTTATTATTTTGGCCTGTTTAGCTCCTGAAGTTAGAAAACAGAATTGTGTAAATAAAATCTCTAATATATTTTCTTAAGCAGGATTATGTGTGTAGTCTTCCTTTTTATGTTGTGTCCTTACTCCAAGATGGGGCGTAACAGACCTCCATTATAACAACATATTTTGATTGCAAAGTCATGACAGCATATGGAGTTATATGGAGTACAATGTGTGTGTGTGTGTGTGTGTGTGTGTGTGTATGTGAGAGAGAGAATGAACCTTGATATGTCTGAGAAAATCTAAATAAGCAGCTCAGCTTTCAGAATATTGTAAACATAGTAAGTGTATTTATGCTCATGCACACTATAATCTGCTGTTCTACTCCATAGAGCTCAATAAAAAAGCCAGAAACATTGTTTGCACAGGCCTATTGAAAGAGTTAATGCTGCCAACTGATGATCAACAGTAAATATGACACATTTTACCTCTTTACAACCAGGAAAACCACCAACAATCAAATATGCATGATTATATAGTGTCACAGCTTTGCAATCAAAACATGCGAATATAATGGATAATGGATGTCAATGGGGCAAAAACTGCCACAAACATATCGAAAAGGTTGTCTATTTGAACAATACACAAGAGGTAAAAACAGTATAACCGGTGTCATATGTCCAAACGTGATCAGATATGCAGATGTGTGCTGCTCTTTGTCCTTACAGGGACACTGCCGTCCTCTTCCTCCATGTGCTCTTCCTCATCTGCAGGCTTTAGTCGTGCATCTCTGCGGACACGTGGAGCAGAAATCAGCTCAGCGGTCAGAGTCGACTCTCTCAGGTGCTGCAGGTAATCGTAATCATCATCAAAAAACACGCCAAAGTTGCGCTGTTCCTCTTTCCTCTTCTCCAACTCCACCTGTAGACACACACAAGCACAGGCTGCATTATACTGGGGAAGAAAATGACACCGGCATGTCATCTCTGTATTTTTAGCATACATAGATCTCTGTATTTTTAATAAACCTGAATAACTGTTTATTTGCAAGTCAAAGCTTCTTATGAGATTTTACAAACACATTTATTAAGCAACATGTGAAAAAAAATTTCCCTATTTGAAAATGTAGCTTAGAAAATAATTGTAATGTGTAAAAACAGTAAAAGGAGATCTATTACACCGCTTTTTACAAGATGTAAAATAAGTCTCTGATGTCCATAGAGTGTATATGTGATGTTTCAGCTAAAAATTTCACACAAATAATGTTTTATAACCCTCTGAAACTGACCCTTTTAGGTTTTGATCCTAATTGTGCCATTTAGTGACTGTTGCTTTAAATTCAAAACAGATTAAGCTCTTCTCAAAAGTGGGCGGAGCTACAAATGCCTGTGTGTCAGCATAGTGGCAGATTCAAAAACAAGACAAAAATCCTACGCTAATGAGTAAGAAATGGCCACTAGGTGGGCGGGGCTTTCCCCCTCTGATGACACGTACAAAGGGAGAATGTCAATCAAAGTGTTACTGCAGTTTTTTTTATTTACCAAGTGTAAGTATAAAACATTTTATTAATTAATTTTTCCCATTAGAAG
The DNA here is from genome assembly GCF_903798145.1 of Danio aesculapii. Taxonomy (NCBI): domain Eukaryota; kingdom Metazoa; phylum Chordata; class Actinopteri; order Cypriniformes; family Danionidae; genus Danio; species Danio aesculapii. The sequence continues at coordinate 6,721,214 of NC_079435.1, read as the reverse complement.
CTGGTTATATTCACAGTCAATTGTGTTGAAAACCCTTATAATGGAGATTTTTTTGCATAATAGGTTCCCTTTGATAAATAAAAAATATTAAAGATTGTCTGAGAACATTGAGGGCAGTTTCTCCTACTGGACAAAGTACTCGTCTCTGATGTGCAAATGTACTCTCTATAAACAGAGCAGTCAAGACGGCAAGATGGAGAGAGATTTAAATTATATTTATCATCATTGGACATTTTATGCCTTTATGCTGGACTCTATATAGACGAATTACCGGTTTGTAAACCTTCAGGATGCGAACGCACCGAGGTTGCAGAAAAAAAACAGAAGCGCAAGCATTAACGAAATGACATCCCATGCAGTACAGAGTTCGTTGTCATATTAGAGAGATAACTTATATTGATTACATATTATATATATATTATTTACATAATGCTTTCAGCATATTATAACAGCTCGTCACCCAGTGATAAGCACAGAGATTCGACAAAATTAACATTAAAGTGAGCGGCGTTCGTCTAATAGGTCCATTTGCGATAGCACCCTTCCAATGGGTATTGGAAACAATGAAACGGCCAAGCATCCAGCCCGAAATATACAACTATCTTATTGAAACTCCACGTGATTTTACAAGAGAGAAGTTCAAGGCCTACAGTTTTGTTCTGTGTGGTCATGTGTAAGAAATAATGCTCCATGATTACCAGATTCAAAACTTTGTAGTGCTAAAAACCGAGGATCTGCCTAGACAAAGACAAGGAAAGAAGATGGAGCTATACAAGGCCTGGGTAATCATCAACAAGCAAAATAACTGCATTCTGACATAGAACAGCACCTGAATGGCAGAGTATGTGAATGTACATGTTTACATTTCATTCTGAGCATTCAGTGTCTGCAGTTTAATGAACCATATTTAACTGTTTTTGCTGAAGTCATTACTGCAATCAAAACGAGTAATGTGTATGATTCAGCATAGCGTGAACTTACCTGATATAACATTAGAACTGCAGTGTCCAGCATTTTTAATTAGGTCCTTACTCCATTTAGCTCTTATGATGGCTGTTAGACAAAGATGTCTGCAGTTGGCATTAAAAGCGGTGTGGTGTACGGTAAAAGTGATTTTTTCTATTTTGTCATCCTACACAACACGACATGTTTGCTATTGCAACCAGTCTTTTTTTGCAACTGGGAACCCGTGTGACATAGGTTGGTAATTCCTCTATACTGTCCAGCCATACAGTAGTACATTAACCATGTAATCCATGCTATTGTTTACTTCCAAGTATCCCCAGAATGTCTCCGTCTCTTTATAACTTTGCACATTATGGGATGTGACTATTGCTAATGTGCACATTGCAATGTTGATGCTAAACTAATATGTTGTGCATCCCTAAGTCAGAAACACTCATACTTGTATATCAGGAATGTCTGACTTTGTAAACTGTGCTTGGCGAGTTTGTTTTACCCTGACGGTGGGCAGGAGGACATGTTGAGGGGCAGTTTCATCTGCAGCCAGAGGATCTTTCTGACTTCTGTGAACCAGGTGGAAAGACACAGCGTTCTTCTTGTTGATGAAGGATTTCTTCTTTCTGTGAGGCTGAAGAGCATTAATAAAATACAGCCAATTAGTGCTAGGGCAGGCAAATGATAATTACCGTGATGTATTTGTTACTATAAGCTTCTATATAATAAGCAGAAGTAAAAGCCAACTAAACAGTAGCTGATATTTAAATAATATTGAACTTACACCTGCATCATGTCCTCAAAGTGAATAATAAAGACTTGTTTCACGATTACATTTAACATCTAAGAAATTAATTTCTCTGGTAAAGTATTTGAATAAAGAATAGGCTGCAACATGAATTTAAACTTACTTAACCATTTTCTGAATAATATTGTACGTCAGATTAGTGAAATGTTCATCTGGTTGATATGATTGTCATGTTCTGACAACAAAACAGCAGCTTATATGTAAAAGGGACTGTTTACAACTTTAAACCATAGGCAAAAATCAGCCTTAAATGAGAAAGAAATCGAGATGTGACATTTGTCGTGATAATTATCAACATAAACAAATTCACTAACAGCTTGCTAACTCAACACAAACGATTTTGTGTTAACAAAACCAACCTAAATCTTATACAATCTATTTTTTAGCAAACAGACAATGAATGTATATGTACAATTAGTTTAAAAGTCCTAGTTTCTAACAGCGGAAACGTGTGATATACACACTGTATTCACTAGCCTGACAGCTAACAACACGAAATACAACTCGAAGGTTACTCACCATTTTTACAAGTTAGTGTATTATCAAGACGTTTGTGGTTTTTGGTCTGAATAATAATTTATATGTTGTTAAAAGTGAATAACGAAGACCGAAATAATAAAGATCTTTCTGTCACATCCAAACACATGGAGGAGAAGCGGCCATTTTGAGACTCTACCATCACGACGGACTGAAAGCGCAGGGAGAACTGCTGTAAATCTTTGATGATTTATTTATATTAAATATTTAATTTCACATAGTAATATTTAAGGACTGTAATAAAACAATGAAGCAAGTGAATTAATGGCAGGACATGCAGCGGTGGCTGTTGTATATAAAAAACACAATACATTACACTGAATTACTTTTGGTTTGGTCGAGATGCGGTGATGACGTGCTGACTATGACGTTATTTTACAGTCTATGCGTTAGAAGCAGCTGCTTTTGCGAACTTTTCATTTCAGGTAAAATAATTAATACACACTTAAATGTATGATGTTATATTAGCTTTTGTACACGATTGAATTAACTCAAAAATACAACTTATTTTCTTATACAGCTAATAATATTACTTGGGAAAATATCATATTCATTATGTAAAGAAATGGGCAAACGTTAATGCTTAGCCAAACTGTGAAGATTTTAAAAAGAGATTAAACAATATGGTACTACACAATATGGTACTACACACACACACACACACACACACACACACACATATAGATAAAAATTAAAGATAAAATAAAATCAAGACTTGAGATTTGTATAGATGACATCTTTAATTTAGCTTTTTGATCATGTAAAATTTTAGACAAAACCTCTTTTTATTATATACTGTGATTACGATTATCCTAGTTGTCCTTAGTTTTTTATTTCATTCATTCATGAGACGATTCACTGACAAAATGCTTGAATACAATTTTTTTTATTAAACATGGTTTTCATGTATTGCTGGCTCTGTTACAGCTTGTCCAAAACAAAGCCAAACTTCATTTTCTTTTGTAAAATTTATTTATACTCTCATTTTTATTATGTATGCATGCACCTTTCGTGATGAAAACGTAGTGGTTTAGCAGCCTTGAGAAGAATACAAACATCTCACAATTATTATTAGACTCTTGCACCATCCAAACAGGGTGAATACGCCTCAAATCACAGACAAATTACAGTAAACGTGCCATAAACAAACACTGCTCACAAAACAATCAGAGTTAAACTTTCACAAACATCATGTAGGTAGGCAGTAGCGGTGGAAAAGACAAAGCAAACATACAAAAATTGTGGTGTGTGTTTTTGTGAGAGTGTGAGTGTGTGTTTATGTATGAGAGAGAGAGAGAGAGAGAGAGAGAGAGAGAGAGAGAGAGAGAGAGAGAGGTTGTTTATGTGTGTATGTGTGTTCAGTATTCAGCATAAGAGTGAAAATCCCCAGTTGATCCATCTATCCATCCCTATTTTCCAGCTCAGACGTTCATGGTCAACAACAAGAACTGTGAAGAAATGAAGACTTGTTTATTATTTGGACCTCGCTACGAGTTAAAAATATTAAAAATAGCAATGATTCAACTAAAATTATAATTTTTAATTTTTTTAAAAATATATATACATAGATATATATAGAAAAATGATGTTCGTAAAAGTTGTTAAATAAGCTCAACTGTTGTAGATCATTTATAGTAATGCTCTTAAAAAATTAATCATGATTAATGGCATACAAATTAAAATTTTTAATTTGTATAATAATTTGTGTGTACTGTATATATTTATTATGCATATATAAATACACATCCATGTATATAAGTACAAATTCATAGAAAAAAAAATTATATATAACAAATAATGTATAAAAATAACATGTAAACATTGTTAAAGTAGATTCATGTGTGTATGCGAATTTAAATATTCATTAATATGCATGATACACTCACATATATTATGTAAATATGTTTATTTTGTACACCAGGGGTCACCCAACTTGTTCCTGGAGGGCTGTTGTCCTGCAGATTTTAGCTCCAACCCTAATCAAACACACCTGAACAAGCTAATCAAGGTCTTACTAGGTATACTTGAAACACCCGGGCAGGTGTGTTGAGGCAAGTTGGAGCTAAACCCTGGAGGGACACCGGCCCTCTAGGACTGAGATTTGTGACCCGTGTTGTACACAATTAGTCATGATTAATTATTAAGCAGGCGGTTCATTCTGCTGTGGTGACCTCCGAAATAGAGACTAATCCGAAGGAAAATGAATGAACGAATAATTATTGAGCAGCACTAATTTATGCGCATTATTATTTTTATTATTATTATTATTTATTTGCTATAAAGTGGTTCATTATTACCTCATGAATCTTAAGGCTGACCTCTCCTTTCTTCTGTGCATCTAAGGCCTGGAAAATACCTGTAACGAATGCCAGACAAATGATGTTTAAATCGGTTTTACTCCACGTAAATCGGAACAACACTGAATATTATCACTCAAGCTCAATTAATGGGTTGCAAAAACGTTTTTATTTACATTGGCATCTCTTTCAGGTACAAACTGACTGGAATGAATGCATTATGACGATCAATCCCGCATGTTAATGAGCATAACTTACGAAGCATGTTCTCCAGACGCACGATGCACGTCAGGTAATCGTCAAAATCGATTTCATATTTCTCATCTGCGAACCGCAGACCCAGCAGCTGCAGAATCCTGTTGTTCAGCTTCATCCCTGCACAAACAAGGTCCAAATGAGCCATCAATAACCATCAGTGTTGAGTTTAATTATTTGCAAAGTAACTAGTTTCTGTTACTTAATTTCTTATTTGCTGAAAAAGTGAAAGAAAAGGATTACTTTAAATGTTTAGGTAATCAAACTACAGTTACGTATAATGTACTTCCCCTGAATAATACTGTAAATATAGTCAACGGTTACGTATAAATCAATTCAGAGAAGCAGAGGAATTGTATTTCTTTTTTGCTATGCAAATGTATTATGTAGAATAATTGTGTTTTCCAACTAAAGAAGCTTATGTTTATTTGCAATCATGCCTAAGAAACAATGATTCGAGTCAGAAATTCGTTCATGATAATACAGTATACATTCAGAGAAGCAGATCAATTATATACACAGTACTGTGCAGAAGTCTTAGGCCTAAGATTTTTGCACAGAACATATTTATTATGAGTTTTAATGTCTTGTGTAGGAACTGTAGTGAATGGTGCCCATGGAACGAATGGTGCCATTATTAACGTGAGACAACGAAAATATCAACGCAAACCTCTCCTGTATTCTGACATTCCAATACTTCAGAGTTCAACTTTATCTGAAACAGTCAAGAGCAAGAGAAGAGCACGACGTGACCAGAAGAGGGCGCGCAGGACATAGGAACGGAGAGGAAGGGAGATGCTACCTCCCTTGGACCCTCATCTGTTCTTACCCTCTCCTGACTTCCTACCCTCGGAGTGCACACAGCTCGCGCAGCTGACCCTGAAGACCTGAGACTCTGCTCGCTAAGACGGGAGGTCTCATAAGTCATCGTAAATTAGGAGTGCCTCTCATTGCTAATACCTTGTGGAATGCTTGATGCCTTAAAAGTATCTAGACAATGTGTATGAGAGTGTTTGTATGTTGATTTATGTTCTAAGATGTGCCTATGGAACAGCTATAAATTTGTTCACATAAGACATGACCTATAAGTTTTGCTGAATAGTAGAATTCTTAACTGAGTGGTCAGACCACATTATATTGGTTGGTCCTTTAGTGATTTATAATTAGTGTTTTGATATATTAGGTAAAACCCAGATGGTGTACGGGTAATTACATGCAGTATGTCAAGTCCTCACTGATATATGAGGTGTAGATATGTGCATGACCTGATTTGGGAAGTATAAAAGCTGAACCAAACTGACCAGCTTTGCGCTTTCCGACTTCTGTATATTGAGGTTGGGTGCCCTTTATCCTCAACGGAGGATAAAGTAAGGATTTTGTTTCTGTCATTTGTCTTTTGTTTATTCTACCTTTTCACTGGATTTTATTTTATTAATAAAAGTGTATTTTATTACTTTTCTTCAACTGGAGTGGACATTGACTTCATTTTCCAGCACCCATCAAGAGTTACCCCGTGTGGTAAAGTATGAATCTAATTTATTCTCTAGCAAAATACATTAGAAAGACGATCCTTTAACTAAACTCTAGCTAAGAAATATAGCGAAGGGAGGATTCTGGTTTATCTTTATTTAATTAGGGTGATTAAATAAAGGCGATCCAGCACAGAACTTAAAAGGTTCAAATGTATACAACATTAAAAAAGACAATTTTCTTCAACCAAAGGTCATTTAATGTGACCTCCCTTGGCAAGCATATCTTGAACTTTTCAAAACGCAAAGCAACAGACTGTAACGTATAGAGGAATGAAAACATGGAATGAATTGCCATCAGACATTACATGCTTTGTAACAAGTGAAATGAGGTTTAAAAAATTGTTTAAGAAATATTTAATGGCACAATATTAAGTGGATTGTTTATCTGGATGTTATGTATGAATTTTGTATTTTAATGTTTTTTATTGGTCTTGTTATGTATCAATGTAATTTTGTTTTGTGTTAGCCTTGATAGTGGCTAATCGGGATCCTGATAAATAAAAATAAAAACTGTTTTAACGAGATACTCCTGAAGATTTACAGGGTTTAATGTAGTATTAAAATCTTTCAGCACTTACCAGACTTCTTCTTTAGATTTACTGTAGGCTGTCATATCTTTCTTTTTCTCTCCAGGTGATCACAAACTATTTAGGTCTGGACTCTGTGCAGGCCATTTCATGTTTTTGTTTCATTAGCATTTATTTATTTATTTATTTTACCTTCAGATATGATTTCACTGCATTAACAGTGTGTTTGCAATTATTATATTACTGAAAGTTAAGAAAGACCCTTACAACGATTGCCTTCCAGAAGGAATGGCCTAATGCTTTAAAACATGTCTGTACAATTAAGAATTAACATTTCCGTCAATTCAGATATCATTTCAATTCCAACATCGCAGGTAGAAATGCTGATGCAGACACTCATTCTTCAATCGTTTTCTTACACCTGTCTTAAACAATCTGATAGATGGATGGATGATTGAATGAATAAATGCCTGTATTTTCTGGTTGTATTATAACAAAGAGAATGATAAATGCTTAAACAGTATGTGACCATTATAACATATCTAAAACAACAAATATAACGGTGGTCAAACACTTTTGCACAGCACTGTATATGTTCTAGGATGTCATCACTTTAAAATGCTCGGTGTTTTGATGCATGTGATGTTTAACTTTTCTTAAGTATTACATTTTTAATAAAGCTAAGGACATTTTAATTTAAATAAATAAAAGAGATCGATTCGTATTGTCTATGCATTGACATTTACATGGATTTAAATTAGGCAATTCATTAAAATCCTTACATAGAAGTCATTTTAAAAAGTAATTTTAATGATGTAATTAGTAAATAATCACTTTTTTAAGTAACCACTCAATATTTGATTAGATAAAATACTGTTAATAAATATAAATGTGCTTATAATCCATAATAAGTGTGTTTACCTGCAGCGTTAAGAGCGCTACGGAGCTCATAGGAAGACATGGTTCCAGAATGATCCACATCATAAGACAGAAACAGCATCTGCAGCAAAACACAACGTTGATTTGTGTAACAATGCACGTTATTCATTGTAAACCGACAACTGACAAATAAATATATGATCCTGTAACTTACGATCCACTTCTTGAGTTTATCCCAGAAGACTTTGAACTCGGAAAATTCCATCATTCCTGATCCATCCACCTATAGTCAGTTCAGGAAAACTCAGCCATTTATATTTTCATAATATATTCAGAGCTATCACTTGTAGAATAGCATGAAGAGTTATATGAAGAGTTCATTTGCAAGAACTAATAACTCAAGTTTTTTGCAATTATACCCATCAATACTCAACATAAAAACATGTCATTTGTAATTACACTCACTGGCCACTTTATTAGGTACACTTGTCCAAATGTTCATTAACGCGAATTTCTAATCAGCCAATCACATGGCAGCAACTCAATGCATTTAGGCATGGAGACATGGTCAAGACGATCTGCTGCAGTTCAAAGCGAGCATCAGAACTGGGAAGAAAGGTGTTTTAAGTGACTTTGAACGTGGCAAGGTTGTTGGTGCCAGACAGTATTTCAGAAACTGCAGATCTACTGGGATTTTCACGCACAACCATCTCTAGGGTTTACGCAGAATGGTCAGAAAAAGAGAAAATATCCAGTGAGTGACAGTTCTGTGGGCGAAAATGCCTTGTTGATGCCAGAGCTCAGAGGAGAATGGCCAGACTCGTTCCAGACAACAGTAACTCGAATAACCACTCGTTACAACTGAGGTCTGCAGAAGAGCATCTCAGAACGCACAAAACGTCCAACCTTGAGGCGGATGGGCTACAGCAGCAGAAAACCACACCGGGTGCCGCTCCTGTCAGCTAAGAACAGGAAACTGAGGCTACAATTCACACAGGCTCACCAAAATTGGACAATAGAAGATTGGAAAAACATTGCCTGGTCTGATGAGTCTCGATTTCTGCTGCGACAATAGGATGGTAGGGTCAGAATTTGGCGTCAACAACATGAAAGCATGGATCCATCATGCCTTGTATCATAGGTTCAAGCTGGTGGTGGTGGTGTAATGGTGTGGGGGATATTTTCTTGGCACACTTTGTATCGTGTCAATGCCACAGCCTACCTGAGTATTGTTGCTGACCATGTCCATCCCTTTATTACCACAGTGTACGCATCTTCTGATGGCTACTTCCAGCAGAATAACCTGCCATGTCATGAAGTGTGAATCATCTCAGACTGGTTTCTTGAACATGACAATGAGTTCACTGTACTCAAATGGCCTCCACAGTCACCAGATCTCAATCCAATAGAGCACGTTCAGGATGTGGTGGAATGAGAGATTCACAGCCGACAAATCTGCAGTAACTGCATGATGCTATTATGTCAACATAGACCAAAATCTCTGAAGAATATTTCCAGTACCTTGCTGAATCTACACCACAAACGATTAAGGCAGTTCTGAGGGCAAAAGGCAGTCCAAAGCGGTACTAGTAAGGTGTACCTAATAAAGTGAGTTATGCTATACGGTGAGTGTATACTCTTCGATACACACCAAAAAAAACATGATATGTGAAAATTAAAAAAATAATAATAATACAGATGTCTATTATCACTGATAAACTCTTCATATGTTCAAATGCTTTGTAAATACTCTTGGGCCTGAAGTGACACACCCCATATTCAAAACACAACTCCAATCAGTTTCTCCACAGGTAAATTAATCTTTAACAGTAACCAATAAACCTTAAAAGATTGATTTTATGCTTTTCTTGAAATCAAACTTTGTGATGTTGCTGGTTGTTTTGGTTCATGGCTTGTAAAGCACTTCGAGACACAACACTCCTGAAAATTAAACAACAAACTTCTTCTGAAAGGATACATCCATCAGGTTTATGATGCTGATGCAGGTATTGAGGCTCAGACCATCAAACTTCACTTCTTTCCCTGCAGAGAGACACAGTTAGCCTACAGAACATGCTAGCATTCATATTTAGCAGCACTCATTCGGAAATTATGTTTCAAAGTTGATTAATATTTGTGTCAGACTCACTTCTTCCCAGGACATTGTTCAGCACGTGCTGCAGTTCTCTGGCGCTGATGACGTTATCCTACAGATAAGCAAATGAACACCACGTTTTTCTGGTTTATTTTCTTGTTCTTATTCTTGTTATTATTTATTTTCCTCTGTGTCTTTACAGTTAAGATATATAGTTGTCATATTTCCCTGTCATTGTACAAGTTTGACAATAAAAAAGGGCTCAATCTTAAAAAATAATTATTAAAAAAGTGTAAAATATACTGACTGTAATTTTCAATATAACCAGATGAGGGCGCGCTACGACTGTTTTTAATATAGGCTAGTCTTCTACCTTCGCTGTATTGCCACATCGCTTTAGAGACTGTCAAAATTGTTTTGACAGTCATTTCCTGAGATTTATGCTAATATATTTAATTAAAGTAGATTTTTATAGTAATTATGTAAATAGTTTAGCAACACATTCAAATGTTCGCGGTTCTCAAATGTCCGTTAACGGTCACGTGACATGCAGGTAAACGAATGAACCTTTTTTTTAGTTACTTGTTAATTTTAAATGCCTTAATAACTCGAATGTAATTATCCTTTAATTATTTCAAAACAACTTTAAGGGCTAATTAATGTAGAAAATTCTGGGTTACAATGTGATATAGACCACGACCGTGAAAGTCTGAGGATCTAACGTACCAAAAGTAAGTTACCTAAATAATTTGACATTTATATAGCGACAAACAGAACATTTAAGTACTTTTAAAGATGATTTAAAATAATTTCTTATTATTTTATACATCCATTTGTGAGCTACTATAGTAAAGTGTATTATATATATTATAGTATTTACAACTCTTTGCTAATCAATCCTACAGCATGCTGTTTTATCAACTATAGTGAACTGATCAGTTGTAGTAAATACTGTAATATACTTTAGTTTTACAGTAAATTTTGGTGTATTGTAGTATAATATACCACACAGTTGAGTTGTTTATATTAATTGTACTATAGCTGCAACTGTAGAATCACCACAACAGATTAATTTAAGTACTTTACTATAGCATGGCTCAAAAACACCACAGTATTTAATATAAATAGTAAATTGCACATGCATGGAGCTGTTTTTCATAAACCCTTCATTTTCCTTTGGAGAAACCTAGTTTTAGACAGTAGACTGTAGTTTTTCTGTTTTCTTACCGGTCCAGCTACTTGTTCAAAGAGTTTCCTCAGGCCTTTCTCTTCATCAGTCTCCTCTTCAGGTGGGTTTGGCTTCGGTGGCTTCACAAATTAGACACAAACATACATACATGTAACTTTAAGAGCAATTTTAATTATTTAAGAGCAATCTGCTTTTGACTTTGATATGTTCTTCCAAGGGATATAATAAAATGATCCAATGATTATATTTGACTCACCTCTGGCAGATCAGCTTCAATTTTGTTTCCCACCTCACTAAAAAACATAGCAGTGAAGATTCAGTTTAGGATTCATCTTAGTTTCTCATAGCAAATACTATCTAATGTAAATTTATGTTTTAAAAATATAAGAAAGAAATAGTTAACTATAGATATATAATATGTGTATAATAGGCCACAAGCGATCAATTAAATAAATTAATAAGGAAAAAATAAATTTGTGTATAATGACCAGTGGCATATTTCATGCAGCTAGCTAAACAAATTTTCAATTGGTGAAACCAAAGATATTTCAAAGTGGGATATATCTCTGTGCAGAAAACAAAAATTGACTTACAGCTTGAAGTGAAAGTGAAAGTATAATTATATTGTATAATCAGAGTAGGGATATGCAATAACTTGTTGGTCATATCGATATCGGCCGATTAATTCTATATCTATAACATTACAAATAAAGATTTATTGGCCAATATCGTCATTGATATATCGTGCATCCCTACTTTGTCTGATAACAAAATTAGATCAATATGTTTAACCTCCTGGGGCTTGAGTGTCCACATACGGGGACAGCACATTTTAGCTCTTAAGTGGCTATTTAAAATACTTTGAATGCTTTACGTTTTATATTTAGTTACAGACAAACAGTGTCATCCTGCAACTCTTTTGCAGCATATGAAATGTCCCAAACACTATTTTTAACTGTCCAAAATGGGGGAAAATTTTGTTTTTACTCTCTGATAGTCTAACCAAGTTAAAAAAAAAATCTATGTTAAATTTGCATTAAAAAAATTCAGGAAAAAGTGTTTTATGTAAAATTAGACCACAAGTCCACATATATGGACATACTTTTTCTCTAAAAGTACATCATATCAAAAGATGATACTTAGGTTTTTATTCTAATTAGGTTCTAATAAGCCCAAATGGCAAAGAGAAATAAAAAATGCATGTAAAAAAACACCTTGAGCCTTAAGAGGTTTAGCCAATAAATTCTGTAAAATTTCCACTGGTGGAACCACTTCACATGCTTGCTGCCTGACACGTTTTCATTTTGCCCATGTTGCTCCTATTTATTGACTAGTATATCTGCTGTCAGCCTCCAAATCTAAAGAGTTATCGGTTATCAGTACCATTCACAAATTCCATTCCTAAATTAAAGTCATGAACGCTGTCTAATTCTGTCAGATATGGTTCAGGTAAAGAGTGTTTAGAGAAACTTGCCGCATTTAAATCAGAATAAATAACAACATAGAAAGACAGAATAACTTGAGTAAATGCGAGTGAATAATGTCATGGCTTTAATATTGTGGAAAATGTACTGTAGACATACATGGCTCCAGCTTTCTTCTCAGAGAAGAAGCGGATGAGGAAATCAGCCTCGTGGTGCGGCTGAAAGGTGGTGGGCACCAGCAGGTAGTTTCCAGGCGGCAGTCTGAAGCGCTCGGAAACCTCCCTCACATTGACATAGGTACGGCTCCGTGCTTTAGAGGGATTATAGCGGAAAAAATCTTTCCCCTGGTGGTCTAGATCATCGGGAGCCTGTGTGTGAGCAACGAGACACTTCGTGACGTTCTGCAAACTCATCTCCTTCATTATTTATAGGGTTAATTCACACAAAAATGAAAAATCTGTTATTAATTCATCACCCTCATTTCATTCCAAATCCACAAGACTTTTGTTCATCTTCAAAACACAAATTAAGATATTTTAGATGAAATCCGAGAGCTCTGTCATCCTCCATAGACAGCAAGGGGTGTTCAAAGTCCAGTAAAGAAACCAAAAAACAGTCAAAACACTACATGTCTTCAAGTGGTTCAACTTTAATCATACGAAGCTCCAAGAACACTGCACCACTTATTTTAATTTGTATTAAATATGATTATAAAACGAGTACATTATGGGCAGTACAAATTGCTATTTATGTCGGCAGCACAAGCAAGCATTGCACCCTGATCTGATGTGGAAAACAACATTTTTTTGGCACTCAATAGAGTTTTTGGTTCCGTTTCTGGACTTTAAATATGTAATAATAATTCTGACTTGCTATTTGGAGGATGAGAGAGCTCTCTGATTTCATCTAAAATATCTTACCTTGTGTTCTGTAGATGAACAAAGGTCTCAGGGGATTGAAATGACATGTGGGTGAGTGATAAATCTAAATATATAAATTTTTATAACCCTTAAAATTCAGCTCTGTCTATTGCTTGATCTCTCTTTCACCTCATAAATAGCAAACCCAATGGTCTCCAAGTCAAGCCCCTCTTTTCTCAGTCGTCGGCGGTTCTTCTGCATCAGGGCCACGATGACGCTGCACAGCTTATCACCATCATCTGGATTTTCCAGATGAAGCTTAAACTGTGGGTTTGTCCAGAATGTGTCTGTGGAAGGAAAACAGAACATCAAGGTCAAAAGATTAAAGCTACTGACCATCAGCGACTTTATATTATATATTATATTGGGGCAGCACGGTGGAAGATTTTCTTTAAAAAAAATACAGATGTTTTTTTTAGATTTAGGCCGCTCTGCTGTTGCAATTTCTAGCCAATAATTATTGATCATCTGGTTATCTCTATGATCACACATCATAAAGATGTCTACAGTCGTACTGTTTCAGACAAAATCTCTTCCAAGTGATTCATATTCAACTCAAATCAGTTGTGGCACGCGAACTGTGCCCTTAAGTCTCAAAAAAAATCATGCACTCCGCCAGCCGAAATCATGTGGCGCGCACCCAAAGCAAACCTCCGCAAACACAGCAATGACGTCACATTCACCGTGTGCACTGAAGCGATCTAGCGGATGTGTCGACTATAAATCAGGCTTAAGTACTCTTTATTATGGTACTACTGACCGATGTAGTTCCTGCAGCCACCAGCGGTGGAGCCCCTGATCCAGCTGCCCTCAAACAGGTTCACAGCCCACTTCTTGGAAACGTCATCAGACAGAGCATCTGGAGTCATGTTACAGATCTCAACCTTGTCGTAGTTGGATTTAAAGTCTCCGAACTCCATCCTGCAACACAAGTCACGCATGTAAGTACTGCAGCTCTGAAGGAGCTTTTCACAATTGACAGAAACATCTCAGAAGCTCTTAGTGAAACTGGTTGGGTTTTAACACAGATCACTCTCCTTATCAACTGTTTCTGTTGTATCAGATGGTTGGACATACCAGAACTCTCCATCATCCAGGGAGTTTTGCAGCAATCGTTTCTTCTCAGAGCTGTCAATGACGGTCCATTCTCTCGAACTGAAAAGACATGATGAGGAGCATTTGAACCTGATGTCAGTCTGAACACAAGTGGGTGATGCTAATGGGTAAATAATGTGTTCTAGCTGAAAACTTATTTGATTCAATTGCTTTCATAGTGTAAATGCTCATGTGCTTGAAGACCGGCATTTACATTTATCTTAAAGAGATGGTTCACACACAAGTCCAAATGTACTCACTATTTACTCTCCCTTGAGTGTTTATAAACATTGATTGATTTCTAAACTCTGTTGAACACCAAACAAGATAATTTGAAGAAAGCTGAAAACCTGTAACCATTGACTTCCACAGTAGAAAAAACAAAATACTATGGAAGTCAATGGTTACAGGTTTTCAGCTTACTTCAAAAATCTTGTTTGGTGTTCAAAAGAGGAAAGAAATCAATTAATGTTTATAACCACTCGAGGAAGAATTTAACAGAAGAAAAAAGGTTTGAAACAAGTAAATAGTGAGTAAATGATGACAGATTTTTGATTTTGAGGGAACGGCTCCTTTAAGCTGTGTAACATGAGGATTTTTTTTAAACAGTACCAGTAAAACTGAAGATGCAGATGTTTTTGAATTCATTTATCACCATGTTTTGGCCTGACTGACCATTTCAAGATTTTTGGTAAGGTGCATAATATAATACCAAACTTGTTTACCAAACTATACATTAAAGACAAATGAAGATACATGTTCTTTTAAATGAAAACATGAGTACATCACAAAAAAACATCTCCTTATTAGTGGATCTGATGGTTATTCAAACATCGTGAACCAAAAACTATTTTTTAGACCAAGATTGACCTGATTTTGCAGAATTTTTAATCTGTTTCTTATTAGAATTTTCTAATTATTGAATTGGACTTCATTCTGGAATAGTAATGGCATTAATGACGGACGCTTACTTGTCGCTCCAGGGCCCGTTCCACTCCACCTGACCCCAGGGGTTACGGACACGAATCAGCTGGACCTTCGCTCCTCTGTAGTTGACCTCTTCCACTCCAGTGACGGAGTAAGCGTGGCCTTTCACCAGACCAGTAGAGGTTTGGGCTTCAGATTCAGCAGAACTAGAAATCTAGTGAAATGGAAACACAAACATCTCTACTCTGTTAGTATCAATATGCTAGTCTTAAGCATAGCTATTAGCTAGTCTGCTCCAAAACAGTGACAAAGTGAGCATTTAGAAGATATTAACATTCAAAGCTTGCAATTTCTCTCTTGCATCTAAAAGGATCAACAATTTTTGTCGCGCCATATATTTCAGTTCTCATCAAATCTTCTGACCAATCACATGCTTTCTAGTATCTGACAATCCCCGCCCCCTTCAAGACACTATTGCTATTATCCATCCATCCATCAATCTATCCATCAATCTATCCATCTATCGTTCCATCCATCCGTCTATCTATCTATCTATCTATCTATCTATCTATCTATCTATCTATCTATCTATCTATCTATCTACATAACCATCTGTCCATATATTGCTCTGTTAATCTATCATTCCATCCATCCATTGTTCCATCCAATCCATCCGTCTATCCATCCATCCATCTATTGTTCTATCCATCAATCCATCCATCTGTCCATCCATCTGTCCATCCATCCATCCATCGCTCTGTTAATCTATCATTCCATCCATCCATCGTTCCATCCATCAATCTATTGTTCTATCCATCAATCCATCCATCTGTCCATCCATCCATCCATCCATCTATCTATTCAATCAATCAATGAATCTATCTATCTATCTATCTATCTATCTATCTATCTATCTATCTATCTATCTATCTATCTATCTATCTATCTATCCATCCATCCATCCATCCATCCATCCATCCATCCATCCATCCATCAGTTTGGGTAAACCTTTCCTTTAATTTGAACAATATCAGAAGGTGCTGCTAATCTCACAGGTAATAAAACACGGTCTTGCTTACATCGATGGAGCAGCCAAGCATGGACCCCCTCTCTACGGCTTTCTTGAGGATGAGGAAAAGGTTGCTGGGTCCATTTTTTGTCTCGTACATCTCACCTACGCCTCCAGTGAAGTCCTCCATGGCCTCCATTGTGCTTCCACCTTTCAGGGCTTCATAGCTGCCGTTCAGCCTGAGAACAAAAACAAGTTGGCATCTCAAATCTAAATAGGATAGCCGGATCTCATTTTGTAAACTGAAGAGCATACTTCGCATAGGCCTTTTCCAGAAGTGCACTCCAGAATTCATTGTTGTCAGCGGAGTGGAGGAACACCAGTTTGTTCCTCACACACGGGAGCCTGTCGTCCACCACCACATCCATCCATTTGTTATGCTGCCAGAACTGCACAACAATGGGAGTTTGGTTAGGGTTGAGGTGAAGTCAGTATGGAGCTGCAGTGTTCAGCAAGCGAGACTCACCTGGAAATGGAAGATTCCAGCGTAACCACGATCGAAGGTCTGGTCATTTGGTACAACCCTATTTAGTGTTTCCTCTTGGAGAGTTAGAGAGGCGATCGCTGCCAACAGCCAACAGTCTCCTGCATGGCCATACATAAAGGACAAATTAGTCAAATGCTGGGTTGTTATAACCAAACGTTGGGTCAAATATGAAAAGTATAAAAGTATGAGTTTGGTTTTGAATTGTAATTCGAAATTATTCTTAAAAATTTACCCAAATCATCTGTCTATATAACTATCTATCTATCTATCTATCTATCTATCTATCTATCTATCTATCTATCTATCTATCTATCTATCTATCTATCTATCTATCTATCTATCTATCTATCTATCTATCTATCTATCTATCTATCTATCTATAGGGTGGGCCATTTATATGGATACACCTTAATGAAATGGGAATGGTTGGTGATATTAACGTCCTGTTTGTGGCATGTTAGTATATGTGTGGGGGCTTGTAAATAACTCATGAAAGAATAAAGTTATGTTTAAAACCAAGCACACCATTGTTTTTCCTTGTGAAATTCCCAATACGTTTATTAAGGTGTATCAATGTAAATGGCCCACCCTGTATTTATCTAAGGCTGCATGAAATTGGAAAAAACATGAAATTTTTGGGTTTTCTGCGATCTAAATTGTGACATGATTATAATTTCACCAGATGACTTGAATAGCTCAATTCGGAAAGAATTTTATGTTGATTGAGATGATTCTGTAGGATAAATAATCTGCGTTTTTGCACATTTAGCGATTTGCACATTGCCATATCAATGCTGAAACGATATATTGTGCAGCCCTAATACGTGGAAATGAATGATAGAGATGGATGGAGAAATGACTGGAATAGATGGGAGTGAAGGGTTGGATGGATAGATAAAGGCATGGATAGGAATTGACTAGACTAGATGGGAATGAAGGGTTGGATGGATGGATGGACGGATGGATGGATGAATTAGGATGAATAGGAGTGATCGATGGTTGGATGGATGAAAATTGATGAAATTGATAAATAGATAGTTGGATCAACTCTTTATTCACATCAATTTCCATCCATCCATCATTCCTATTCATCCATTCGTACATCCAACTAATAAACCCTTTATTCTCTAATATTCCAGTCAATTCCTATCTTATATGGATCTATTCATCCATCATTTCCATCTATGCCAAATCAATCCATCCATCTACAGTCAACTCCCATCCTTTTATCCATTACTATTATTCATATAGCATTTATTTATTTACTTATTTATTGTTGATTTATGCTTGTATGTATTTGTGTATGTATGTGATATGTTATCATGTTATTTATACACTTATGTAGAAGTAGTGTGTGGTTTTATGGTGTGTTTATTTGTGCATGTATCTATATGATTTGTATTGTATTTACAGAATTATTATAATTATTCTGTCTGGCCTAAAACAAACCCAATAAAGCACAAAAATGCAATAAAATAAAATTAACCCAATGTTGGTTTTGTCCATATTTGACACAGCATTGGGTTACTGCAACCCAACATTTTTTAAAGGCTTACATGACTATTACAATTCTTTGATTGATGAATGATAATATGACTAGCATTCTTTGGATTACATTAACCTTAAACAAAACAAGCACATACCCAGCTGCCCCTGACAGATGTCTGTCCTGGTGGCTCCTCCGGTGATGAACTGTGGCTCTTTGCAAATTTCCTGAAATTCAAAATAGAAGAGAAAATAAATCAGTCAAACTATCTATCTAGATCCGTTCATCCATTCGTCTACATATCTTGCTAAATCTGAACATCTGAGAAAAAGATCAATACACTGATTAAATCAAATAACATCCATCTACTAATGTAATTTTCACCATTTTTGGGATATAGGCTCATTTTACCAGTCCTCCAGAGTTAAACAGTTGAGTTTTACCATTTTTAAATCCATTCAGCTGATCTCCGGGTCTGGCAGGGCAACTTTTAGCTTAGCTTAGAATAAATCATTGAATCGGATTAGACCATTAGCATCTTGCTCAAATGACCTAAGAGTTTTGATTATTTTCCTATTTAGAGTTTAACTATTCTTGTTACACTGCGTACGACCAAGAATGAAAGAAAATAAAAGTTGCTATTTTCTAGGCTGATATGACTAGGAACTTTACTTTCATTCTAGTGTAATAATCAAGGATATGCAGCCAAGGTATGGCAGGAAAGTTTTTTGATTATTACATCAGAATGAGAGTTTAGTACCTACCCATAACAGAAAATAGCAACTTTTATTTTCCATCACTCTTAGTACACGATGTAACTATAGAAGAATCAAGCTTTAAATTGACAAATGATCAAACTTTTTTGAGTGAGATGCTAATGGTCTAATCCGATTCAATGATCTATGCTAAGCTAAGCTAAAAGTGCTCCCCTCAGACCCGGAGAACAAGTGAATGGATTAAAAAATGGTAAATTGGATTTTTTTTATGTTTCTTCAAGCTGTATTTTTATTTTATGGTATGTCATAATTGAATGTATTTATTTTATTTCATGATTATTTGTATCTTTATATATTTTCATATTGTTTATTTTTTTACTCATTTATTCTCAGAATTATTATCATTATTACTATTATTTATTTATTATAATTACTTTATTAATTATGAGTATATATATTTATATATATTTATTTATAATATATAATAATTTTTTTCTCTAGCATTGTTAAAATGTTTGTTTCTATGTGTTTTGTGATAAATAGTTAAAATATTAATAAAAAGATGCAATAAAATGGTAAACTTATTAAATCTAGGGGAGCTGTAAAATATTTCCAAAAAAAGGTGGAGCGTTCCTTTAATTAGCTTTATGGACATTTGCAGAAGGCTCAGCGCATCACATGACCGTCTGATGCAGTGTTTGATAAGAGGCAGAGGTGTGTGTGAACGCCCGTGATGCCTGTGTGAGGTGTGTACAGCGTTCACATTCTCAAGCCCACACTCTTCACGCTCTGCATTTCTCAGCTCACTCTGCAGGAACGCCCTGCGATGAAATGCAGTTGTAGTTTCATTCAGAGATATATCAATCCGACAGGCCAGAGGGGTGTGGATCGTATTATTTCATCTGTCACAGCCACTGATAACCTGTTCTGAAGCGTTGACCACTAAATAAAAGATACATTTCTTAATCAGTGCCAACATTAAAGAGACAGCTCACCACAAAATTAAAATGTACTCAGTCTAATCTCACTCATTTTAAGGTATGACCTGTGTGGTGATATTAAATATTGACACTTAAAGGGGAATAAAGCAATCTGTGTTTACTCTGCAAACTGATGTAAATCCTGGAATTGACTCCGCAAACCTGCTTGATGAGTTTTAAAGTGTGCATACTTGCATATTAAAGCATGCAGATCACATATGTGAAATCTGTTGTGTGCCAAAACAGGCCACAATTCGTTTCAACGTCTTGGGAATGTGTGCAATCCTACGCTGAAGCCATTAGAGTAATTACTACGTGTAAGAAACCACATGCTTTCATTCATCTTACATTCGTCCATTCAAGAAATAGAAGAGCTACAACTAAAAAAGGATGATTTAATTACTCCTGTGTGAGAAATGTATCCGTAAATAACACTTTATACGGCAGAACCCATTCATTCATTAATTTTCCTTCGGCTTAGTCCCTTATTTTTCAAGGGTGCCACAGCGGAATGAACCGCCAACTATTCCAGCATATGTTTTACACAGCGGATGCCCTTCTAACAAAGTACTGGGAAACACACATACACACTCATTCACACACACACACTCATACACTACGGCCAATTTAGTTTATTCAGTTCACTCTCTAGCACATGTGTTTGGACTGTGGGGGAAACCAGAGCACCCAGAGGAAACCCACACCAACATGGGGAGAACATGCAAACTCCACACAGAAATGCCAACTGATCCAGCTGGGACTCGAACTAGTGACGTTTTTGCTGTGAGGCAACAGTGCTAACCACTGAGCCTTTTTCAACCCAAATTTGGGTAAAATATGGATAAATCCAAAAAAATGGGTTAAGTTTGGGTTTAAAAATTAATTAACCTATATGATTTAATCATATTTGAGCTAAATCTGGCTTGAAAGGATTTGTTTGAGTAGATCAAAATCTAAATATTCATGAATGCAAAAGAAGTTGTATTTGGTGTCCATTTAATTGTCACCGATATGTATAATCAGTGTGTCCGCTGGGTCTTAAAATATCTTACATTTCAAAAGCAAAATTTGAGGCCTTAAAAAGTCTTAAATTGACTGAATTATTGTGTTGTAGGCCTTAAATAATTTTAAAAACAAGTCCTCATTTCCGTATGTCCATGTAAAGCTACCCAATCTGGCCGATGCCCACCCATTAAAAGTCCATCTCAATAAAAGTTTTAACAAAAGTTTGTTTTTTAACTTTTTTGTGTTTTAACTGGGCCATTAGAAAAATCCTTAGCGTTTAGCCTTGTGTAGGTCTAAAATTTCATTCATAATGGTCTTTAAAAGTCTTGAATTAGACTTGATGAGACCTGTAGAAACCCTGATAATTGTGTTTGTTTTGTTTATACATTATTACAGGAGCTTGATCTTTCTTCCTGCAACTTTTAACCTTGAAAAGTTGGAAAAAGTGACTTTTATAAACATTTTTAATAGTTTAAAGTGATTTATTGTCTGGATTGTTGTTGTATATCAGCTACAAAACCCTTGTAATAAACTAGCAGTACATTTCCAGTTATTTTACAGACTTAATTCTCTTATATGATTTCTTATACATTAAACGACTAAAATGTCATAATAAAGGCTCTTTGTTAAGCTGTAGAATTGAATTTTCAGCATCAAAATTCGACAGAGAGATCAACATCCCATAATAAATCAATTGAAAACACTTGTGAATCACTAAATACGAACACTGTTAATTAACAGATAATTTTGCAGTGTATCTTACCTTTGAAACATGTTCTTTTGGCCTGTATTTGTTAGGAAAAATGGGAAATCTATATTTATATTAACTAGAAGAGCATCATGAAGATGCAAATGATTCAGCCCATCTAAAACAGTTTTTACAATACACAAATCGCCATCATTTAGGACATGTCGGCAGCTAGCTCTCTGCAACTCTCACATGGTCGCCCACTGAAGCTAAGCAGGGCTGCGCCCGGTCAGTACATGAACGGGAGACCACATGGGAAAGCTAGGCTACTGTCACAAGTGGTGTTAGTGAGGCCAGCAGGGGGCACTTAACTTGCCATCTGTGTGGGTCCTAATGCCCCAGTATATTGATGGGGGCCCTATACTGTTCAGTGAGCGCTGTCTTTCAGATGAGATGTTAAATCGAGGTCTTGACTCTCTGTGGTTGTTAAAAATCCCAGGATATCTTTTCAAAAAGAGTGGAGGTTTAACCCCGGCATCCTGGCCAAATTTGCCCTCTGTCCATCATAGCCTCATAACCATCCTTCATCACTCTGTCTCCTCTCCACCAGTCAGCTGGTGTGCTGTCTGGCGCAATATGGCTGCCATCACATAATCCAGGTGGATGCTGCACACTAGTGATGGAGGAGATTTCCCCAATGTGTAAAGCGCTTTGAGTGTCCAGAAAAGCGCTATATAAATGTAAGGAAGAGGTGTTCAATGATGCGGAGTTGATCTTCCTGCAGCTCAAACTCACTGGTCTGGGCTCATCAGTTCAGTCTACAGAGCTTGATCAGCAGGTTCAGTAGTGTTTAATTAGGGCTGGAGTTAAACAGCAGGAAAACACTGCTCTGGGAACAGGTTTAAACACACAGATCATGCACTGTAAAAACATCTCGCTGCATTCAATTTTTGAGTTGAATCAAATGAACTGTTCTAGTCATCTCAACTCAAATCAAACAAACTGACTGAAAATATTAAGTGAAACTTTGTATAACTTAAAGAAAATGTAGTTGAAACCTGATTAACTTATTAAACAAGTTAAAGCAACATATAAACATGGATTATCTTGACTATTTGTTATATTTTTGCATGTAAATACCCCCCCAAGTCTTGACTTTTGATGATCGAACTAACCCCCATATACCCCCCCCCCCCCCATATACACTGTTGATGATTGTTCCACCACCCAATCCCCTCCCCCTGTTCCCCTGAAACTTCCACCCCTCCTTAGTCCCTTAAACATTTTGTGCATAGGGCTCAAAATAGCTTGCGATGCCCCTGCCCTCAGTTTCCCGAAAAGACCCCTGAAAGGCTTTTACTCCTCTTTTTATTTGATTCATTTGCATCTCCTTTTTTGTCGTATAAGGATGTTTTTATTTTCGTCTTGTATTTTCTGTAGCTCAGTCGCCTCACAGCAAGAAGGTCGCTGGTTCGAGTCCAGGCTGAACCAGTTGGCTTTTCTGTGTGGAGCTTGCCTGTTCTCCTCGTGTTGACGTGGGTTTCCTCCGGGTGCTCCGGTTTCCCCCACAGTCCAAACACATGCGCTATAGGGGAATTGAATAAACTAAATTAGCCGCAGTGTGTGTGTGTGTAAATGCGAGAGTGTATGGGTGTTTCCCAGTACTGGGTTACAGTTGGAAGAGCATCCGCTGCATAAAACATATGCCGGAATAGTTGGCGGTTCATTCCGCTGTGGCGGCCCCTAATAAATAAGGAACTAAGTTGAAGGAAAATAAATGAATGGGTGTATTTTCTGTCCAGCTATCAGTGTAGGTGGAATTTGAATAACTAGTGTGTTAAAATGTAACACTGGATTGTGTGTACTGTTGTGTTCTTTAAAAAGAAAAAGAGGGGCAGGGGGTGAATTAACTCAGTATAAATAAGCAAGTTTTCTATTTGCACTGCTAATTCATATGGATTATCTGCCATCCTGAGACCTTTCGCTCCATTAAATTCTGCTGGTTTGTTTTTAAGTCTCATATTTAAGTCATAAGTGCAAAAAACCTCCCATGATGAGGCTCACATGAAATCAGTGCCCAGATTTGTCATTATGTAAATGTGTTGCACTGCAAAAATGCTGGGTTCCACAGAATCCCTTCATGTTGTCCCAATACAAATCCATTAAGTTAACTCAATTGACTTGACAAATTTAAGTGGAGTGAACATAAAACAAATCCTCAGGGATTGTGTTGATTGAGCTCAAATTAAATGCGTTGTTTGAACAAGCAGCTAAGTCATTTTTGGAGAGTGTGTTTATTCCAGCCTGATCTCACGAGAAAACGTAAGCATTTTACGTTTTGTCAGTTTAGTGACTAATTCGTACGAATTCGTACGAGTTCATTCGTACGAAATTGTACGATTTTAAAAAGGAGGCGTGGCATCTAACCCCACCCCTAAACCCAACCGTTATTGGCGGATGAGCAAATCATACTAAATTGTACGAATTAGATTGTACGAATTCATACGAATTAGCCACTAAATCAAAAAGTTATGAATTGCCGTGAGATTGTGCTGGTTTATTCAGTTTTTGTAATATTACTGAATATATGCGAATGTCTGGAAATTTCGATGATTTAGATGAACGCATTTTGTGAGGTTATATTTTCAGTCTTTTAGTGGATGTGTTATATGTGAGAGAGCTATACTGGAGCTTTGTTTACCAAACAAACAATATGAGGAATTGAACTGTGAACCTGAAATAAACAAAAGTTAAGAAGTTTTATTTTGATTTGTAAAGCGTTCAGGTCTTATACTGTCAAGATATGCAGACTTCCCACAAAAAATACTACAGTAGTTTATAGTAAATACTGCAGTGTTTTTGATCCACACTACAGCAAAGTGCTTGAATACATTTGTTGCTGTGATGCTTTTGTTGCTATGGTAACACAACACCTACACTGTAAAAAACGCTGGGTTCCACACAATTCCTTCATGTTGTCTCAACACAAATTGATTAAGTTAATGTAATTGTTTTTACAAAATTAAGTGAATTAAACTAAACTAAAGTAGTCAGAAAACAAGCTTGAGAATTTTAATCAACTCATTTTAAGGGGAGGCACGGTGGCTAGCACTGTCGCCTCACAGCAACAAGGTTGCTGGTTCGAGTCCCGGCTGGACCAGTTGGGCTTTCTGTGTGGAGTTTGCATGTTCTCCTCGTGTTGGTGTGGGTTTCCTCTGGGTGCTCCGGTTTCCCACACAGTCCAAACACATGCAGTACAGGTGAATTGAATAAACTAAATTGGCAGTAGTGAGTGAGTGTTTGTGTGTGAATGTAAGAGTGTATGTGTACTGGGTTTTTTCCAGTACTGGGTTGCAGCTGGAAGGGCATCCGCTGTGTAAAACACATGCTGAAATATGTGGCGGTTCATTCCACAGTGGCGACCCCTGATGAATAAAGGGACTAAACCGAAAAGAAAACGAATGAATGAATGAAATCATTTTAAATTAGTTTGAACAAACAGTGTTGTAAGTATTGTAGTAAATACTGTAAGTATTTTTTGAGTGTATAGTAATATCATTTTACTGCAGTGAAAACTAAAGGGATTCTTTCAAAGCTAAGATAAGGCAGTAAGGTGAAATCGGTCTGTTTATTGTAGGCTGGGATCAACCTGATTGGATTACTGCTGATTACAGATGAGAGACCAGCCACGATCAATCATATCATGTGCTCAACCATATCACGTGCTCAACCATATCACGTGCTCAATCATATCACGTGCTCAACCATATCACGTGCTCAACCATATCACGTGCTTAATCATATCACGTGCTCAACCATATCACGTGCTTAATCATATCACGTGCTCCTCTCGAAATTTGCTCATAAAACTTCACTTAAAATCAAGAAGCATTTTGTAGACAAGTAAAAAATCTTGTTTTGTTTTCAGAAATATGCCAAAATTGCATGCGTTTTTCCTAAAAACAAGCTAAATAATCCACCAATGGGGCAAGAAAAATAATCTTGTTTTTGTTTAAGTGAAGTTTACTTATAAACTAATTTCCAGAGGATCACGTGGTTATGATCGCTTGCGGCTGGTCCCGCATTATCCAATTTATGATTCACCAATCAGACGATTCCTATGCCATTTTAAATACCCCAAGTTCCATATCACAGCCATCTTCCACCCCTACTCCTCCTCCTTTCCTAGATGGTGGCCCTGTGGTTAGCACTGTTGCCTCACAGCAAGAACGTATGGTTCTAGTCCTTACCAAGCCAGCTGACGTTTCTGCACGGAGTTTACGCGTTCTCCCTGTGCTCATGTGGGTTTCCCTCGGGTTCCCCGGTTTCCTCCCACCGTCCAAAAACATGCAACTGAAGTTAATTGACTAATCCAAATCGGCACCATAGACATGCTCCTTGTAAGTAGTTATCTCTTAAGAGCAATCTGTTCATTAGCTACTACAACAGGGGAGTTCTCCCTGAGCTTAAACTCCCCTCTCGCCTTGCAAACGGGAGGGAGCCCCGAGCTCGAGGATCTAATGAGCTCAGGGCTCTCTCCAGAGACAGCATGCCAAACAAGCTTTATAATCAATCATCAGCTAAGTGTGAACTCCTGAAAATCAGTTTATTCTGCTTACCACATCAGCAGATTGTTTTGCATGATTTAATGAATAACTCACATAATTTAGGCTCATTATTTCTGAAAATAAAACTAGATTTTTTTACAGGCCTATTTTTAGATATTTGGACTACAAACAAGACACAAACTCCAGGTAGGAAACTTTTTTTGCACATACTGTAGTGTGTGCACAGGCTTCATGAACATCATC
Source organism: Danio aesculapii (assembly GCF_903798145.1). Taxonomy (NCBI): domain Eukaryota; kingdom Metazoa; phylum Chordata; class Actinopteri; order Cypriniformes; family Danionidae; genus Danio; species Danio aesculapii. The sequence continues at coordinate 6,694,530 of NC_079435.1, read as the reverse complement.
ACTCACCCCGGGCCGCTTCCATTCAAAGTTAACCGGGACTCTCTGGCTGTAGAAGAGCGAGTCGTCCACCGCAGGGAAGTCTGGATCCTCGAACAGCTTCCCCTTCTGCAAACATTCTCTCCGCAGCTGCTCGTATGTCTTGCCATCAGCCTGTGTGCTCTCCACTACAGCCGTCTGTCCCGAGCTGTCCGGCAGAGTCACGCTGTAGGGCATCTTCAAATCTGCAACTCAAGAGTTAAAACACACTGAGACGACCCTCAGGATGAGAGACTGTGTGTGAGAGTGAGTGTGTGTGAGAGATGTATACTTACACCGGCTGACGGGACAGGCTTGTCAGGTTGACGACCCGCCCATCAGGTGCAGAACTGGTTTTGGGTGAAAGCAGCCACGCCTGTGAGTGTGTGTGTGTGTGTGTGTAAGGTTTTTACTATGGTATTACACTGTACAGAAATGATTCATTGGATTTACTAAATTTTTTAAGGTAAGTGGTTGCAAACAATTTATATGTGCTGAATTTAAACAAACAAATTAAGTTGATTATTACTCAATTTAATTAGATTTAATTCAGCACATATAAATTGCTTGCCACCACTTACCGTAAAAAACTGGGTAAATCAATGAGGTTTAAGACGATAAGATTTTTTTGTTTTCTTGTTGAGATTAACCGTTGAAGCTTATTTTTTATAATTATGTTTTAGCAAAGAGAACTTTGGGATTGAATATAAAGTGTTCTTAAAGAGATAGTTCACCCAAAAACATTTCCTCACACTCAACTTTGATGAATGTCGTTCTTCTGTTGAACACAAAGGAAGATATTCTGAAGAATGCTGGGAAAAAGCAGCCATTGAAATTCATAGAATAAAAAAAAAACTATGGAAGTGGATGCTTATTTTTTCCAGCATATCTTCATTTGTGTTCAACAAAAGAAAGAAACGCAAACAGCTTTAGAAGATCTAGAACGTTTAGAAGATCTAGAACGTTTAGGAGATCTAGAACGTTTAGATGTAAAACATTTAGAAGATCTAGAATGTTTAGAAGATGTTAAATGTTTAGAAGATCTAGAACATATAGAATATCTAGAACGTTTAGAAGATCTAGAACTTTTAGAAGATCTAGAACGTTTAGATCTAGAACATATAGAAGATCTAGAACGTTTAGAAGATCTAGAACGTTTAGATCTAGAACATAGAAGATCTAGAACTTTTAGAAGATCTAGAACGTTTAGATCTAGAACATATAGAAGATCTAGAACGTTTAGAAGATCTAGAACATATAGAAGATCTAGAACGTTTAGATCTAGAACATATAGAAGATCTAGAACGTTTAGAAGATCTAGAACGTTTAGAAGATCTAGAACATTTAGAAGATCTAGAACGTTTAGAAGATCTAGAACGTTTAGAAGATCTAGAACGTTTAGAAGATGTTAAACATTTTGAAGATCTAGAACATTTAGAAGGTTTTGAACATTTAAAAGATTTAGAACATTTGGAAAATTTAGAACATTCAGATTTTCTAGAACGTTCAGCAGATTTAGAAGCTCTAGAACTTTCAGCAGCTCCTTCAGCAGATTTAGAAATTTTTTTGAAGATCTAGAATGTTTAGAAGGTTTAGAACCTTTAAAAGATTTAAAATGTTTAGAAGATCTAGAATGTATGGGTTTAGAACGTTTAGATCTTAACATTCTTAACATTCATTGGATTTACTCAATTTTTTTAAGGTAAGTGTTTGCAAACCATTTATATGTGCTGAATTTAAACAAACAAATTAAGTTGATTATTACTCAATTAAATTAGGTTATATTCAGCCCATATAAATTGTTTGCCATCACTTACCTTAAAAAACTGAGTAAATCAATGAGGTTTAAGACGGTATCAGATTTTTGTTTTCTTGTTGAGATTAACCGTTGAAGCTTTTTTTTAAATAATTATTTTTTAGGGGTTTTCACCTTTATTTTGACAGGACAGTAGAGAGTATTGTCAGGAAAGTCTGGGGAGCAGACAGAGGGGAAGGATCGGCATAGGACCACGAGGCGGGAATCGAACTCAGGTCGCCGAGAGCACCAAAGTGCATGTGTCGACGCACTAACCACTGGTGCCGACTTAACCGTTGAAGCTTTTATTGTGCTATATTATCAGAATATTGAATTAAGCAGATAAAAAAGTTCTTTAACAGGTTTAATAAATGAAAATATTTAGCGTACTGGTTTATTGTAGAGTCAATAAATGTTTAGACTTAATTCAGCTGCAAAAGGATTGTGGTAAATTACAGATAATACTTTATGGTGAAGACCTATTAGTGAATGTTATTGGATTTAAATCAGGTAGGAAAAATACAGATGTATTATAGTCACTATATTAATATTAGGTAAAAAATACACTTGAATAGTATTAGCTGAAGAGTTCAGATGCAAAAACCTGTGCCATCTGAAATTTTCTTCTAAAATGAGAGCCTTTTTTTCAGAATATGTTTGTGTTCGGTTATTTCACTTTATAGTCAATGCAAAGAACATATTATTTGCCATTAAAGTGCATTTACTGAACGAGAAAATTTTCAGACGGCATTTAGAGGTTTTTGCGTCTAACTCTTCAGTTGTGAACTTATTATTAAACAATTACAACTTGACTACAAATGTACATCAGCCAAGGTTAATAAAAGCATTTGAAGTTTTTAATTTGAGTCCAGTTAAATTAAATGATGTTAACTGTTGAAGCATTATTGCACATTGTTGAAAGCCCCGTGAAGAAGAGCTTTAAAATGTGCATTTTTTTTATTTGATGTTTGAGGTAATCTGAACTGAAAAATAAAGAGGGTGGGGTATAGAGTAGTCCCTCCCCTTTAAAAAAGAACAGCCAATAGCGTTTTGTTTTTATTAGAGCTCTGCCAGTGAGAGTGGTTGAGCTCAAAAGCATCAAATGTAAAGCAAATGAGAAGAGTCTTGAAGGAGGAAGGGCATGTCAGATACTAGAGAGCATCTGATTGGTCAAGATTTGATCAGAAATAGTATTAGTAGAAATAGGTGACATGAAAAAACAGTATGAGATGACTGTGAAATTTTCCTTGCTCTGTTAAACATAATTTTGGAAATATTTAAAAAAGAAAAAAAATTCAAAGGGGGGCAATTATTAGCCCCCCTTTATTTATTTTTTAATTTTTTTAATATTTCCAAAATGATGTTTAACAGAGCAAAGAAATTTTCACAGTATGTCTGATAATATTTTTTCTTCTGGAGAAAGTCAATTTCAGCTACAATAAAAGCAGTTTTTTTTTTTTAAACATTTTAAGGTCAATATTATTAGCCGCTTTAAGCTATATATTTTTTTTGATAGTCTACAGAACAAACCATCGTTATAAATAACTTGCTTAATTACCCTAACCTGCCTAGTTAACCTAATTAGCCTAGTTAAGCCTTTAAATGTCACTTTAAGCTGTTTAGAAGTGTCTTGAAAAATATCTAGTCAAATATTATTTACTGTAGTATCAATGAGTATCCAATTAAAAAAATCCATTTCAATTTCACAGAATCTTTAACAAACAATAGCCGTATAAATAATCAAACAATAGCAATATGCTTCCATCCAAATATGCGAATTGAAATTATGCAGAAAACCGATATCTCACGCCAATTTGTACATTTTTGATTTAGTGAATAATTTGTATGATCAAATTTTTTGCCTATTAGTATGATTTGCTCCTCCCCCAATGATGGTTGTGTTTGTGGGTGGGGTTTGGTGCCACGCCTCCTTTTAAAAGTTGTTTGATGTCACTTTTTGTGTGACTGAACTGTTGTACGAATAGCTACTAAATTGACAAAACGTAAAATAGCTACACTTCTGTGAGGCCAGCAAAACTGGGGAAAAAAATGCGAATACTGGATTTTATTCGGTAAACGAATGTTTCCATCATAGTTTGTGTGCATCTTTTCTTATTGAATAAAACGTTTATCTTAGTCGTGTGCATTTTCAAAATTGATGCATATCTTGGCATTTACATAGAGCATTTTTATTGCAATATTCCCAAATAGCACAAAAAGTAGGTGGATGGAAACATGGCTAATGTGTCGATTAATATTTCAGCAGGCCAGATTATTGTAGTATCGAATATTGTAGTTGGCCACAATACTAGGACACATGATTGATCAAATAAAGCATTTGGCGCTGTTACGAAAATCACTGCAAATAATATCTGAATATTTTTAGAAACCATCTAAATAATTATAAATAATGAATAATTATTCAAGGAGTTTTGAAGTGCAGCAGATATCAAGTTTGTCTGTGGTTATCACCAACATAATTATTGAATATTGGCATTGTCTAGATCAGGGGTGCCCATACTCGTGAGTGTCCTGCAGGGTTTAGCTCCAACTTGCCTCAACACACCTGCCAGGAAGTTTCTAGTACCTAGACGGAGCTTGATTAGCTAGTTCAGGTGTTTAATTGGGGTTTAAGCTAAAACGTGCAGGACACCGGCCCTCCAGGACTGAGTTTAGCCACCCCTGGTCTAGATATTACAGTGCTGGAATAATCAGAAAGACGATTCAGCCATTAAACGTTAGAAAGATATATTTAAATGTTGATGCAAAAACACCCTGTTCTGGAAACAAATGACACTGAAGCATTAGTTTTCTCTTCAATGTTCCAGACTAACATCACATTGATTATGCTGAAAAAAACATTCTGGGTAAAAACTAAGTGCAGGAGTCTACAAATCATTCAAGTGCATCTATTAGGCCACGAAAACTGCAATCTAAACTGATCTTTAAAGGGACAGTTCACTCAAAAAACAAATCTGCTATTACTTACTGCCATCCAAACCAGTTGGAGTTTCTTTCTTCAGCTGAACACAAGAGAAGATATACTGAAGAATAAGCCGATATTAATTTAATAAAGCACTATTTTTAATTTCATCTATGGATGTTAACGGCTGTTGTTTTCCATCATTCTTCACAATATCTTGTTTTGTGTTCAACAGAAGAAAGACTTTCATTAACGTTAAAAACCACTTGAGCGTGAGGAAATAAACAATCAGGAAATGTTGAACTGTCCCTTTAAGCTAAACTAAACGTCCTTTCATTGACTGCTACTAGACTCGGATACTACATTACTTCCTCTAAGGACTGTTTTTCACCTAAAGGTAAGATGAATCCAGATTATCAGGCTTCCTTGTGAAAAGCCAAGGCCTGCAGGATAACAGTGTTTTCATTATTACCTTATAAACGTGGGCAAACACATACAATAGAAATGATACAGCAAAACTAACAGATCTGAAAAATAATCCAGAGATGAAAACAGTGACCTAGCGTTCTTCTCCACATATATACATATTTACATCCAGACAGAAGCAGGATGCACTTCTGACCTCAACACGAGGAACTTATATCGTAACCACCAAAGAAAAGAGAGATTTAAACAGCTAAATTCTCACATAACTCAGGTCATATTTCACAGGGGAAAAATATTGAGATTTTTCTCAAAGAAAAGCAAGCCTGTTATTAGTTTTACTAAGAATGATCGGACTATAATATTTAAACATATTTATCCCCCAAAGTTCATACTGCAATACCTATAATAATCACAATAATTATCAATTATTATTATTATTTTCAATGATGATATTTTATACTTCCCTGCATATTTAATTTAATTGGCACAAACTTATAAATATTTGCCCTGTTTACTTTTGTACAGTAATGACATTTATAACAAAATATTTTATTACTGTAAAGATACAGATACACTCAAATTATTTATCAATTATTCATCTAAAGTAAACAAATATCCCCCTGATAAATGCATCGTAATTTAAATAACATCTTGCTTTATTTTCTGCATTACAGCAAAGAGAACTTTGGGATTGAATATAAAGTGCTCTTAAAGAGATAGTTCACCCAAAAACATTTCCTCACACTCAACTTTGATGAATGTTGTTCTTCTGTTGAACACAAAGTAAGATATTCTGAAGAATGTTGGAAGAAAGCAGCCATTGAAATCTATAGAATAAAAAAACTAATAGAAGTGGATGCTTATTTTTTCCAGCATTTCTTCATTTGTGTTCAACAAAAAGAAACGCAAACAACTTTAGAAGATTTAGAACATTTAGGAGATCTAGAACGTTTAGAAGATGTAAAACGTTTAGAAGATCTAGAACGTTTAGAAGATGTAAAACGTTTAGAAGATGTAAAACGTTTAGAAGATGTAAAACGTTTAGAAGATTTAGAACATTTAGAAGATGTAAAACGTTTAGAAGATGTAAAACGTTTAGAAGATCTAGAACATTTAGAAGGTTAACATTTAGAAGATTTAAAACATTTAGAAGATCTAGAACGTTTAAGACGATTTAGAATGTTCAGATTTTTTAGAACGTTCAGCAGATTTAGAAAATGTAGAAGATCTAGAATGTTAGATCAAGAACGTTCAACAGATTTAGAAAAATTTTGAAATTACAGTTCTAAATTTTCTAAATGTTCTAGATCTTCTTAATTTTCTAAATTGCCTAAACATTCTAGATCTTCTAAACGTTCAAGAACGTTCAGCTGATTTGAAAAATTTGGAAGATCTAGAACGTTTAGAAGATCTAGAATGTTTAAAACATTTAAAAGATTTAAAACGTTTAGAAAATCTAGTACGTTAAGCAGATTTAGAACATTTAGTATATCTAGAATGTTTGTAGATTTATAATGTTTAGAAGATATAGAACATTCAGCAGATCTAGAACGTTTAGAAGATCTAGAACCTTTAGAAGATTTAGAACGTTTAGAAATTTAGAACGTTTAGAAGACCTTCTGTATCTTCTGAACGTTCTAGACCTAGAATGTTCAGAAGATCTAGAATGTTTAGAAGATTTAGAACGTTTGGAAGATCTAGAATGCTCAGCAGATTTAGAATGTTTAGAAGATCTAAAACATTCAGAAGATCAAAAAGATTCAGAAGATTTAGAACATTCAAAAAATCTAGAACATTCAGATGATCTAAAACATTCAAAAGATCTAGAACGTTTAGAAGATCTAGAGCGTTTAGACTTGAAGGAACAGCAAATGATGACAGAATTTTCACTTTTAGGTGATCCATCACTTTAATGGCATATTTTTATTTAGGTGAAGTAAGCATGTTTGAATTTTGATGTGAAATATGACCTAGAGGAGTATTCCTGCTCACTGCTCCTGCTTCTCCATGGCTGTTCCTGTCACCAGCAGCAGGTTACAGGCCATGAACTGCACATTGAGGATGTTACTAGTGCTGCCGGTGTACTGTCCAATCAACTCGCTGCTGCAGCCGTCAGTGGGGGCGGAGCCATGAGCGTTGCGAATGTCCCACACGCGCACAGTGTTGTCCATAGACGCGGACGCCACTAAACTGCTGTCCTGGCTGAAGGAGAGGCTGCTGATAGTGTCGGTGTGTCCGCGCAGATCTTTAAACAAGCCCCCAGATGCCAGATCCCACAGTTTCAATCTCTGATCCTCACCGGCAGATGCTAAATACTTTCCGTTTGGTGAAAAAGCGAGCGTCAGGACGGGTCCGCGGTGCCCGGTGAACAGCCTCACAGACGCCCCCTGCTGGGTGCTCCACAGGCGTACGGTTTTATCTGTTGATCCTGTCGCAATATAATTAGAGTTTGGGTGGAACTTAACACAGTCGACATCTGAGAGGTGGCCGGCATACAGACGGAGTGGATACGTGCGGGCGAAGCTCCAGAGGCGAGCAGTGCGGTCGTGGGAAGCTGTGGAGAAATACAGGCTGCAGGGACTCACGTCTACATCCCATACAGGGTAAGCATGGCCACGGTACAGGACGGTATTTGTGAAACTCTTGAGGTCCCAGTAGCGAACCGTGGAGTCCTCCGAGCAGGAGAGCAGGCCGGAGGCATCTGTCAGGAAGGCTGTTCGATATACAGGACCGCTGTGTCCACGCAAAGTCTTTATCTCACTGCCCGAGGCGTCCTCGTCATCTGCCTGAGGAGAAAAAGAAAAATATTTATATAAAAAATTTAGTTGAAGTCAGAACTATTGGCCCTCCAGAAATTATAAGGCCCCTGTATATCGTTTCTCCAATAATCGTCTTTCCATTAAACAGAAATTGGGGCTAATAACTGAAGAGGGCTAATAATTCTGACTTTAACTGTATATACACCCTCAGAGCTCTTCAAAACGAGTGTGTCTGCCAGCGTTCCCTCACCTCCTCCTCCAGAACATCACAGGCCAGTCTGATCTTGGACACGTCGGCTCTGTGCGGTCCTGCCTTCAGCTTGCGGGCCCTCAGGCTCCAGAGCTTCACTGCGGAGTTATCGAAGCCGGCCGCCAGCAGGCGACTGTCCGCTGACACCTCAGCCGTGTTCAGCAGCTGCTCCGTGTGCTGGAAGGCGTAGAAGCAGACGGTGGTGAGCGACGGCGGGCCTTCGCGCACACGCTTTATGCAGTCCTGTAGAGTCTCCAGTGCAGCCTCGTTCTGTGGTAAACCTGCAGGCACCTCCAGCCGCTCCGCTCCATCTGAACCATCCACTGATGCCCATGTGGAGGAAGAAGAAGAGCTGGTGTTTCCTGCTCCAACCCCTGCACCGTACAGCTGGTAGTCTGTTCTCTGCGCAGCAGTCACCTCCACCTTAAAACACACAGGTATGATTGTAATTAGGGCTGCATGACATTGGAAAAAGCTGAGATTGCAATATTTCGTTTTTCTGTGATATGAATATAATTGAGGACTATGATAGAAAAGAACTCTAACTTTTTATTTTTTATTTATTTATATATATATGAGCAATATTACACGAGAAGCAGTGCGATATGGCAATATACCAGCACTGGTGGGAGGTATGCATTGCCTTAGTGTCCCACCAGTGCTGATATACATCCATATCGCACTGCTACGAGTGTAATACTGCATTTATACAACAGTTCGATGGCACAATCGTGTATATAAAAAAGAAAATCAAACACGGAGAGTCTAAAAACCCTTTTGAATGAGGAACTACTTTCTTCCGCCATTCATTTTCATCTGCAGCTGACGTCAGAACAGCAAAAGCTGTTACTATTTCCCCAATGTCACTTTAGAGCTAGTGTTTGAATGATTTTCTAGCTTAATGTCTAAATTGATAACAAAACACGTGATTTTGCTGACATTTTAAGATTATAAGGCTGAACTTAACATGAAATTCCATCCGTCTACAGAGATATCTCAATACAGTGTTACAGTCTACAGTATTTCTCTGTTGCAATCGGGATATCACAATAATTAACCCCGAAAAAAAGCAGCACAATCATCACCAGACTGCCGTTGTGTTTGCGATAAGGAGGGGGTGTTCGGGGGGTGAGGTCTCTGAATAACACTGTTGAGAACATGGATAGGAAAGTAACTGTATTAAAATAGGGACCGTCTTATAAATAAACTACATAGATGCAATCTAAACAAAAGAGAGAGATCGACTAAGAATATCACTTACCAGTTTAATAATGATTTCATCAGCTGTAGTTAGAAAACATGCAGTTTTAATCTTCTAAGCAAGGGCTTATTATGCGGTCCTGGTGCCATCTTGTGGATAGACAACATCAACTGTCTTTGGCTAATGGACGCATCTCTCAAGATTATAAATATTTTGAAATAGGCACTTTCTTATAAATAAACTGCATAATGGCAATCTAAACAACTACATCCACAAATTGAAAAAGCCTCAAATGTACATTGTGTTGTCCAACAGCTGCAATATTTGTCAAACCGTAAGTGTCCTCTTGTCGCTGTATGTGGGCGGAGTAATACAGAAGAGTGAGGAGGCTGTACAAATGCTGATATTGCAGAATATCACACGTCTATCAGCCAATCAGATTCAAGAACAAGACAGAACTGTTGTATAAATACACACACACACACACGCACAAAATATATTAAAGCACAGATGAAAACAATAAAACAACGGTAAATAAAGGTAATTTAAAGGTAAATAGAACAAAGCGCTTACTGATTATCTCATTCTTAACCTTGTAATTGTTTTTATCTGTGCTTTAACTTGTTTTTTTTATTGTATATTTTATGCAGATCCACTCAGTATAGAAAATATTATGGTTTTACACTTTATTTTTGCTCTTCCTGTGACTGACATGGCAGTTTCTGATTAGCTGTATGTTTCCAAGTGTCCATCAGCAACTAGCAAACCCTGCTCTGTTTCACACTGAACAAAGTTAGCACTGCTATGCTTTATATGTATATTCATTTATTTAGATAGATTAATTGCTTGTATAATATTTCTATACTATTTATTAATCACTAATATCGCTATTAATTGCTATTAATTGCTAACACCGCTTTCAAATTGCAGGTGTTAAACATGTCTTTACCCGGAGTTAGAAGTTGTGTTTATAACAATGATAATCCAGGGTTAAGCGCAGTGTGAACAGCCCAATAGAGGACGACAACTCTTTCTGTCAGTACTATATTAGGGCGCACTCACACTGTTATCCGAACCATGCCCAGGTGTGTTTCCCGCTTCATTTCATTGTGAGTGCTCTGAATCGGGCTCAGGCTTGATTCAGTTGGCCGACCCTGGTTGAAAGAGGTGTGCCAGATCGCAGTTCATTTGGGCTTTGGTGTGGTATGCTTGTAGTGTGAGTGCAAAGCACACCTGAGCCCGAAACTGAAGCTCTTTTTGCCTGAAACGTGACTTTTAAGGGACTGTTACATATGGATTTATTAATCATTCTTACTGTTCAATGAATGCAAACTGTCGTAGTTTATTAAAGACACAAACCCCTCACTGCACGACAGCTGCACCTTCAGCAAACCTCCTAATACCTGCAGACTTTCAAAAGTGACTTATCTGTTTGGTGAAATATTTGACTGTCACTTCATCACAAACGACTAAGATGATATAATATATATAACTAAAGAAATCTCCACTGTGCTGAGCGAGAGCACTTCTCTTCTGTTAAACTGAACAGCGCATCACCGATAACGTAAGCGTGCTCAGGCTCAGATGCAATGTGAGTGCAGGCTGTCGGGGGAGAAAGGAGGGGGGCCAAGCGTGCTTCGGCAGAGGTCAAGGCAACTGTATCTAGAGAGAGTACGCCTTTAAGCAGGTCGCACACCGGAAGCGACGCGCACATGACAGTTAAAAGTATCACACACCAGACATGGACATTCGCATTATATATAACATGAAACTAATCAGATGGTGTCTGTGGCGCAGCGGAGAAATGAACAGTGTCCTTAGTCGTTGTTGGACGCCGCGGACAGCTGCCGACTTGCGGCGCTGGTGTGTGTACCCTGATAGAAACCTATGTTTAGAATTCTGAAATGTATGGTGCTGCGTGGCGCAGCGCTTCTGGTGTGCGACCTGCTTTAGAGTCATTCTGGATACTCATACCTGTAGATGTGCGGTGAGCACCCAGCAGATGGCGCTGTTGTCTTCACTTTGCAGGTAGCGCAGCAGGTAACTGTACGCTTGATCTGTCAGGTGAACAACATACTTGTGGTCCAGCAGGGCGCACAGTTTAGGGTTTGTGGTCACATCCTGCAAGATGAGGAAAAAAAAAAGAAATGCCAGAAATGAATGAAATATGCTGTGCATTCAATCTGACAAAATGGAATATATAAATTATAATAAAATAAATTAGTAAAAATCATGTAAATAAATTATATATATATATATATATATCGAGCCCTGATATATTTGTTTTGCTTAATAAAACAATATAGAAATATTCAAAATCAAACAAAAAGTGCTTAGGGGTAGCTTAAATAATGTATTGGTGCACTTTGGGTCAGAGATTCATCAGAATAAACAAGCAAAAATCAGCCCAAGGCACTTGAAAAATGTGGAAAATATAAAATATATATATATATTTTTTATATATATATATATTTTTTTTTTACAGTTTTTGCTGTTTAATGTAGAAATATTATACAAACAGCTTATCTACATCTATCCATCTAAATAAGAGTATAGTTGAGCAATTAAAATGTTAAATATACAGGACACACAGAGTTTCTAACAGTAAAGTATCAGACCTGCAGAGTTAGGGCTCCTCGCAGCAGGTCCACGATGGCCTTCTGCTCAGGGTCCTGCTGGAAGAGCGAGTGAAAGCGGCTATAGAACGAGTCCAGCGCCCCCTTCAGGCCACATCGGGCCATGTGCAGGTGCAGGTAGAGGAAGAGCGGGAACAAGACGCTGCTCGCCTCCTTTACCAGCGGCCCTTCAGCCTCTGACAGCAGAGAGAAGCACTGATAAAACCACAGCGGCTCATACAGACAGTGTGCTTTAAAGATGATCATATTTTATCAGATTGTGTGATATCACATTAAATGGAAGCAATGGAAAATTATGCCTTGCTGATGAGTTAATTATGAGCCTGCCCTGCAATAACATACCTATCTGCATTGTATTATATAATATACAACATAATATAAAATACAAATAAATGCAATACACATATATAAATTAATATACAACATAAATGATATTAATATACTGTTTAATACACTTTACTTTAGTATGATTCATAAACACTACAATAATTTTTCATGAGGGATTGCAGTCGTAAAATTACAAGTCTGATTTGACTTAATACTCAATTTAAGCTACAGCTTATTGCGAATAAATATGGCAAATCTGACAAAATATCAGCAAAAAATGACTGATTCTTGACAAAACATTGGCTTATTGGATTTCTATCTAATATATATATATTTTAATAATAGTAATATTAGTATATTACTTATATATTAGCATATTAATTACTATTTTAATATTTATTTTATGTTGAAGTTATTTAAAATAATATTCATATTTTAATATTGATTACCATTTTAATATTTATGTTGAATTTATAATTTAATTTCAATATTAATTAATTTATATATATATATATATATTTAGGTTTTAATATTCACATTTAAAAAAATGTTTTATTATATAATTTCTAATCTGAATATTCAATATTAATTCAAATATTGCCTTACAACAACAACAACAATATATATATATATATATATATATATATATATATATATATATATATATATATATATATATATATATATATATATATATATATATATATATATATATAATATATAAACATTCAAACAAACATAAAATATTTTAACATTCATATTTTAATATTTATTTTATGAAGAATTTAATTTTAAATAATATTAATTACAATTTAAATATTTAATGTTGAATTTACATTTTAATATAATATAAATATTACAAATATTGTTAACATCATTTCTCATCTGAATATTAAATATCGTGCATCCCGGGTGTGTGTGAGGATCCGGTCTCTCACCCTGCAGGAAGGAGCGTAGCCTGGAGAACTGGTTCTCATACTGCTGAGGGTCCGCCTGACACGGGGCTGCAGACACCACATTGGCACAACTCGACTCGGTCTGAACTGCACAGGTCAGAAACACAGGGAAACAGTCAAGATTAGCATTGCTTTTGTTATCATTTACGGTTACATTTGAAGTCAGAATTATTAGTCCTCCGGTAAAATTTTAATTCTTTTATATTTTCCATATGTTCTGTTTAACAGAAAGATTTTCTTCAACAGATTTAGAAACATAATAGTTTTAATAACTCATTTCTAATAACTGATTTCCTTTATCTTTGCCTTGATGACAGTAAATAATATTTGACTAGATATTTTTCAAGACACTTCTATACAGCTTACAGTTACATTTAAAGGCTTAAATAGGTTAATTAGGCAGGTTAGTGTAATTAGGAAAGTCATTGTATAATGATGGTTTGTTGTGTAGACAATGGAAAAATGATATTGCTTAAGGGGGCTAATAATGTTGACCTTAAAATGGTTTAAAAAATTGTTTTATTCCAGCCGAAATAAATAAAACAAATAAGAGTTTTTCCAGAAAAAAAAAATTATAGGAAATACTGTGAAAAATTCCTTGCTCTGGTAAATCATTTGGGAAATAATAAAAAAAAATTTACAGGAGGCCAAATATAATAATTTGGTTTATTCACCTGTCAGACTGGCCGCCATCTCCTCAGCGGTTTGGGAGAGTTTTGCTCCTTTCAGTGATCCATCAGTGTCGATATACTGTCTCCTCTTCAGGTACTGCGTCACCGCATACTGTATCTGCTCCGTGCGGACACGCTTCATCTCCTCAAGAACACACAGAATACACACTAAACATCAAGCATCTGTAGAAGCAAATCATCTAGAAGTATCATAACAGGGGAATCATATCAGCTTGAATATTTGATTCATTTTTAGAAAACCTACAAGTGTTACTATTTTCCCAGAGGTATGATGAAGGGGCGTTTTCTAGGGATGTCTGAGGTCAAACCTGAGGTGAGAATTTTGCTATTTTCAGAGCTGTGGTGTGCCTGCGTTGAGTTTTTATGGATTATATTCTTGTGTGGTGTTTGCTAACTGGATGTGCGCCCTCAATGGGAGATCTCTTATATCATTTGCAATAAAGCTGTGAAAATTCTGCACACAATTAAAAAATTGACTTATCGTAATAATAATGATGATTTCATAGTATTTTTTGTTCCTACTACAAACGCAAATGTCTTTTTTTACAGCAGAAATCTTCAGAATATCTTGCTTTGTGAACAAGAAAAAAAATTAATAAAAGTTTAGTGTCACTAGAATGTGAGTAAATGGTGAGGAAATGTTTATTTGGGTGAATTACCGCAGTAATTTTGGCATAGTGAATCAAATGGTTGAGTCGGCACACAAGCTCTGACATTACTCCAATAATTGAGGTAAAATTGGTTTTATACTCGCAAATTCAGACTTTCTTCTTAATATTACAATCAGAACAGTCTTCTTTGCAAATGCTGAACAGGGATTTCACATTACAGGGTTCATACACATTTTTACTACAAAAATTCCATGACTTTTCCAGGACTTTCAAATCAATTTTCATGACCCAATGTTTCATGTAATGTCTAAATATACGTAGTAAATCATAAGAAACGTTAAAATTTATTACAGCATTTCATAAAACACGCAATAGTTTCCATTTATTTTAATATCTATGTAAAATAGACGATGCTTACACAGCACTAATGATGTGAGAGCATGTTTTTGGCCAAGAAAAGAAAATTAAAAACAACTAACCTCCATTCCAGTATACAGATATTTGTCAAACTAATTTTAGATGATGTTAATAGTTTGTTAAACTTGTAATAGTAGGTAAACCTACTTCTATTGTAAAGCCGTGATCACACTGCACTTTTCACTCAATAGACTTCCATTTATAGGCATGCTAATGCGGCAGACCAGAAACGCTAGCACGTGTTTCGCATTTCACTGCATTCGTAAGTTCAAGCTTGGTGAAATCTTACCTGTGAAATCACATCAGGTGAATGTGTGAGACCAATAGAAGATCATATAAAATAAGAAATTTACAATATGGAGCAATCGCTCATTTACTTATGTCTAATCATATTGTTTAACACTACCCCTTTTCACAGCGCTGCACGACAGAATTTCGCAAGCACAAGCTCAAGTGTGACCGCAGCTTAAGCCGCTAAATGACTAAATGTAATTTCCATGACTTTTCTAAAACCTTGTGGGTTTTTCTGTTTTTCCAGGCCTGGAAAATGGCATGTAAAAATTCCATGACTTTTCCAGGGTTTCCAAAACCGTATGAATCCTTATATTAGCTGCCAACGAGTATCAAAGCACAACATTGTTCATAGTCAGGTAAATGGTGATACTGTTGTTCTGACATCACAATTACATGCGTTTACATGCAATATTCAAAGTAGCATGCTAAACAATATAGTGACCTTGACGCAAGTTGTCACGGTTCAAAAACAAATGAATGTGTCAATATAAAGCCAACTTTACCTCAATATGTTTAAGCTCTATATATATATATCTATTTTTAGAGTATACTTTGAGATTTTTTACTCATATGCTTGTGTGGTTTTTGCTTACTCGATGTACGCACTTGATGGGTGATCTCTTATTTACAATATCTCTTATTTAAAATATAACTATAAAAATACAAACTTAGACGTATCTGCTATTTTTGTTCCTACGACGAATGTAAATGTCTGTTTTTACCCCCAGAAATGTTCAAAGCTGCTTTGACACAATCTACATTGTATAAGCGCTATACAAATAAAGGTGAATTGAATTGAAATATCTTGTTTTGTGAAGAAAAGACAATTATCAAAGTTTAGTATCACTTTAATGTGAGTAACTGGTGAGGATTTTTTTATTTTTTGGGTGAAATACCCCGTTGATTTTCGCGTAATGAATCAAACTTTCGCGTCCGCATTCAACATCTGACGTTGTTCAATTAATGCTGCCTACTTAGGGAACTCGTTAGAGTTTGAGATACAGCCATTAGTAGCAGGTTAGATTTTGTGCAATGCAACCAAAGCAATGGAGGGTGAAAAGCCAGAACACAAATCAAATTCACGAGAATCTTAAGATAACATTAATTAAACTAATTGAATAAATCAAGGCTACTCAAGAGACTCCTGCAGCTGCGCGGCCTCGACCATCATCACGTTTCCAGATTTCTGAACACAAATACACTAAATCTATTCCGGTTTACAGCTCCTCAATAGTTTAGCAAAGATGTTAAACACCTACTGCATAATCCGTGAATGCCTGTCCTGGAGAAAAGTGCTGTTTTACGCCATGAAAGAGGCTGTGAGACTGACCGCTTCTCTTCTCCAGCGCAGCTCCATTGGTCGAGCGATTTTTTCTTCGGCGCTTCCACTGACGGCGCGCTGAGACTGCAGGTGCTGCACTGCGCCATCTAGCGCATTGACAGAATCAACAACGCGCAGCATCTTCCCCAGGGAAGTTGACTTTACTGAAAACACTTACTTTTAAAGTGTTTGTTTACTGTTTATTTGTTTTTATACATGCATTGGAAATACATTTTCGTATATATTGCTGTTGAGAACTACCATTAATCCTAACTAATGTGCTATTTATTGTAACACTGTTCCAGGATTAGTTTCATGTCTCAACGACCTCTTCATCCGTATATGAGAAAAGATTTTAAACGGTTTTAGGATCAGCTGCAGAGGAGCGCATGCGCATTCCTGTGATGACGCTTATTATGTGCGCGCCTGACTTCAGTGAGCGCGCGGTAAACGGCTTTTCTCGATTTCACATCGCATTTCGTCGCTTCTGAGCGGTTTCTGGCGGTTGTAAACGGACTGTGGACCGGGTATGTTTTCTCCCCGCGGCACACCGGGCTCAGGCCGCAGACAGGCGCCCCGAACCGGCGGACGGAGGAGTGTGAGCGTCGTTCAGCCCGGACTGCTGTTTTCTCCGCGCCGCTCCGCTGTCACAGCACGGTAAAAACACAGTAAACACTCTGAATTAACACTGACATGCGTGTGTTTTAGATATATACATGATGATGATGATAATAATTTAATAATATATATCCTGGGACTGAAGAATTATCATAATTAAGTGTTATTAACATTTGATTATTTAGCCATGGTAATTTTTCCAGTAAATTTAATCTTAAATCAATTACATTTTTATATTAGTATTAATTTTATATACTTGTATGACATGTTATATTCATTGTATTATATTAATATAAATAATTGTAGTAGTAATAATATACCATTTATTTTAGACCCATATACAGAATAAACAACTGTCACCACTTGGCAATTCATATTATTTTGTCTGGATTATGAATTATTATGTCTGTGTAAAATGTAATGTATGTTTTATTCTTTAAACTACTATTGACATTTCTTCCAAATTTGAAATAAAAACAATTTAGTTGTGCAAAATGACAATAAAGTGACATCCTTTAATGTTTAGACAACGAAATACAATGTTTAAAATTTTGAAGTTTTGAGTTAATATACCAATA
The DNA here is from genome assembly GCF_903798145.1 of Danio aesculapii. Taxonomy (NCBI): domain Eukaryota; kingdom Metazoa; phylum Chordata; class Actinopteri; order Cypriniformes; family Danionidae; genus Danio; species Danio aesculapii. The sequence continues at coordinate 6,676,711 of NC_079435.1, read as the reverse complement.
TTTGCTTGAATAATCCTGATTTTTAAGTGACAACAAGTGAAAACATTTCTTATTCTTACAAATTGGCATTTTCTGGGGGGGAAAAGGGATTAAAATGACAATATATTGATTTGAAAATCAGAAGAAACAAAGACATTTACAGAATAAAGCCAATATTAATATTTAGCTCAATCTAATACCTAGTAAACCAAGTCTTTGATTGATTAAACATACATATTTTACTTCTAAAATATTAAATAAAATAATATAATAAAATAAAAATATATAATAAAATAATATATTTTTTACAGTAATTATTAATCAATATAACTTGATTAGTTATTCCAAATTCATTCATTTATTTTCTTTTCGGCTTAGTCCCTTTATTCATCATGGGTTGCCACAGTGGAATGAACCAACAACTATTCCAGCATATGTTTTACACCGCAGATGTCCTTTCAGCTGCAACCCAGCACTGGGAAACACCCATACACACTCATTCACACACACACACACACACACACACACACACACACACATACATACACTACGGCCAATTTAGTTTATTCAGTTCCCCTATATAGCGCATGTGTTTGGTCTGTGGGGGAAACCGGAGCACCCGGAGGAAACCCACGCCAATGCGGGGAGAACATGCAAACTCCACACAGAAATGCCAGCTGACCCAGCCGGGACTCAAACCAACAACATTCTTGCTGTGAGGCGACTGTGCTAACCACTGAGCCACTGTGTCGCCCTTAAATAATAAATAAAATAATATATTTTTTACAATAATTATTGATCAGTATAACTTGAAGAATTTAAGTTGCCTAATTATTCCAAGTTACATTTTAAATTAAATTTTTTGCTAATTATATATGCAATTGTTTTGATTTTCTCCCTTGCAGATCTACTCCCACGCGAGTTCAGAGTCATGCCGTCGTCGAATCTTATAATTTTGATGTGCAGACTTTTGGATCGTCTCTACCTGTTAAGGTCATGGAGGCGCTGACCATGGCTGATGGTGACAATCTTTGTTTGTATAGATTTTGGCTGTATTTTAGAGCCGATCCAGTGTGTATATAATGGTCTGAAATCCTCTAAATGTTTATTTCTTTCAGTGGATGATCAGATCTCGGTAAAGGTGGACGCGTCTGGTTGGGCTTGGATGGTTTGTGGGGAGCGGCTGATTGTGTGGAAAGTATCTCAGACGTCTGTGGCGAAGGTCAGAAAAGCGGGCACATTTCCTATACATTTTTTTCCTTCTGGAGAAAGTCTTATTTGTTTTATTTTGGCTAGAATAAAAGTAGTTTAATTTTTAAAAGCCATTTTAAGGTCAATATTATTAGCCCACTTAAGCAATATTTGTATTTGATTGTCTAAAAAACAAACCATCATTATACAATAACTTGCCTAATTACACTAACTCGCTTAATTAACCTAGTTAAGCCTTTAAATGTCACTTTAAGCTGAATACTAGCATGTTAAAAAATATTTAGTAAATTATTATTTACTGTCATCATGGCAAAGATAAAATAAATCAGTTATTAGAAATGAGTTATTAAAACTATTATGTTTAGAAATGTGTTAATCTTCTCCCCATTAAACAGAAATTGTAGAAAATAATACAGGGAGGGCTAATAATTCTGACTTTAACTGTACTTACTTTTTCTTCACAAAACAGTACATGTTTTTAGGACTTAGAATAAGTAGGTGAATTGGGATGCAGTATATAATTACAATTTGAGTGTTGTTCTGCAAACATTGTGCTGTTTTATTTTGTTGCTCAGCTGTCGGTGTGTAAGGACCTCCAGCTGCCACCCAGTGAGTTTGCATACAGTGCTGATCTGGTCTCCATCAGTTCCTCCGGGCCGCTTGATCTGGCTCCCATTCAGGTGAGATGCTGCATATGAACATCAGAGGAGATTTCAGAACTGCAAATGTGCTTTTAATTGTAGCAAAATTGTACACCACAAAACAGGGAACAATCAACATTGCAGGGCACATTTACCATTGAAATAATAAAATAAAAAGATTCTTCTAAGAAACAACAACAGCAACAAGGAGCAGTACAAAAGATATAGACCCTTTTCACACTCCCGGGTTTCTCGGTAGCTGAAGTCATTATAGTTGGGAAAACTTTGAGCGGGGATGAATGGGGAAAATACAACAACTCATTTTACTTATTTGCTCAAATAATAATAAAAGAAAAACGCCACGATGATTTTATAAAGACATTCAGAAAAAGGAAAAATTTGTGTGAGACTGATGACGGCAGGCAGAGGAGAGAATAACATCAAATTTGCTGACCTGTCCCATAAACTCTGTATTAGAAACACCACGCACAATCAGTAGTTTGTTTGTTGTAATTTGAAGCAAAGATGATATAATGCATAAATAAATACATATAAATGTTCATAAGTTGTTTTTTTAAAATGAAAATATTAAAAACTTTAAAGGATTTAAGATGCTGATGACAGTTAAACGCGTCATAACAGGCTTGTGAAAAGGGTCCATTCATCAAAATAAAAAATATATATAATATAATAATAAATATTTTGAAATTGAAGTACAAATGCTTCAGTTTTCTGAGCCTACCTCAGAACAAAAACACTTAAAAGAGATGCAAATGTGTTTTTCACAGTCTATCAGTGCTTTGGCCGTGTCTCCTGATGGTCTGGTTCGCTTCTGGCCCAGTCTGGCGCATGAAGGGTCTTACACTGAGATCTCTCTGGACCTGAGTGGACACTTGTCCAACTATGTGGCCGCTGTTAAGGTAAAAACCAGACATTTTCTCTTTGCAAATTAAGAAGCATTTTATTCTGTGGGTAATTTATTTGATATTTAGTTCACTCTTTTGAAAAGAGTTTTAGTAATGTTAATAAATAAATAATTTAGCACTAAATACAAATTTCATGGGTGCTTTGTCATCATAGGAATACATTTTCAAAATATATATTTCAATGTACATTTTTAATTGTAATAATTAATATAATATATAATTTCATTATAAAAATTTATTTATGAAATCTAAAATAAATGTAAACCTTGAAAATAAATAAAATTATTTCATTAGTTCATTCTGATCTGACAAAAAGTTTTGTTAAATGACATTTGTCAAATACTGAGTCTAAGTCTAATAAAACATTTGTCCCGTTATCCCATTTGACCAGTCGTTAATATACTCAAATGAGAGAATTGACACTCTCTTAACTGTTTTTATTTATTTTTTGGTCAAAAAATGTAGCTGTAGTTAAAAAGATTTTTTTTTAAATATATGTATGTCTTTTTTCTTCCAAAGCATTGAACATTATTGTGCCTTAAAATGTAATTGTGCATATGATGTCTATATACTTACCTTTTAAAGGGCTGAAAAAGGCGTTTATATACGTTTTTCATTCTGGGACTGTTGTCTTGCTCATTCAGGGTGGGAGTTTCATCGTGTCTTCGTACCGTGGTCATCTGCTCCGGCTCTCTGCAGATTCCTCTGGGAAGCTGCACCACAGGCCTGTCCAGCAGGGTCAGGGGATGCTGTCGGGCATCGGCCGCAGGGTTTCCAGCCTCTTTGGGATCCGTGGCCAACCAGCCGACCTCTCTGTCAGTATTAGTGCTTCCTGTAAAACAGGGTTCCCACAGAATTTCTGAGATATCAAGGAATAACCATTGTGTACTGTTCAAACTGACTACCTTTTCATTATGTTCATGGCTGTTTTTTGCCCCTTTGATTTCCATTATAAGCACATTTTTTTGATCGCCAAGACATAATCGCGTGTAATCATTCATTGTTGATTGTTGTTGATCCATTCCTGTCATTTTTACTGTTTTACTGTTAGAAGGTCAATTTCAGAACAGTGTAAAATTGAAACTCTTGAATCTGCATTGGTTAGTATTTGACTCTTAGTGTTAATTTTTTGACACTGTGTTGGTGTTAAAAAGTGTTAAAATTAACACTTTGTGGGTAGTTCCCAAATATGCACTTTTAGAGTGTTGAAATGAACTCTTGGTGTTAATTTTCAGATTTTACTGTCTATATTTCCCTCATCAGGTGTACAGTGTGCTGTGGGTGAAGGCCTTCAGCTGTCTATACTCCCTCAGCTCATGTGGTCTCAGTAAATGGGAGGTGGACGAGAACAGCGAGACGCAGGTTTTGAGCTGGAGCACCAATCAGATCATCACCGACAGCATTACAGACGCCATCTGGGTCAGACATGTTTGCTGCAAGATTATAGAATTAAATGTGCTTTTTTTATTTATTTAAATGGGTAGTTCACTCAAATTACTCGTCTTCAGGCCACTGGGTAATGTACGTGACTTTTGTTATTATTCAGTTACAAGTCAATTCAAGCTTTACTGTCGTTCCGCTACATGTGTGGGCATACTGAGGAACGAAATGCCGTGTCTCGCAGGATAACGGTGCTACATAAATTAATCATAAATACAAACACAACACTGGACATAAGAGCTATTTTAAAAACCTATGCATAACTAACATATACTATAAGATAAAATGTTCTATAAGATAAGATTCAAAACGTTTTATCCAATAAGTATAAGTCACTTACATCTTCAGTGGCCTCAGGGTGAGTAAATTAATTGTGGTTTCATTTTTGGCTCAACCATTTCTTTGATATGACACAGAATCTAGCATTCTTACATAGATACGTTTTTAAAATCCAAGTATAATTGATTTAAATAGCAAAAAAAATGGTCCAAACAGTTACTTTTTTCCCTACCTGAACTCTGACCTTTGGATTATTTACAGTTGAAGTCAAAAATATTAGCCCCCCTGTTTATTCTTTTTCCCAATTTCTGTTTAATGGAGAGAAGATTTTTTTTCAACACATTTGTAAACATAATAGTTTTAATAACTAATTTCTAATCACTGATTTATTTTATCTTTGCCATGATGACAGTAAATAATATTTGACTAGATATTTTTCAAGACACTTCTATACAGCTTAAAGTGACATTTAAAGTCTTAACTAGGTTAATTAGGTTAACTAGGCAGGTTAGGGTAATTAGGCAAGTTATTGTATAACGATGGTTTGTTCTGTAGATTATTGAAAAAATATATAGCTTAAAGGGGCTAATAATATTGACCTTAAAATGGTTTTAAAAAAATTTAGAAATTATAAAAAATAAGACTTTCTCCAGAAGAAAAAAATATTATCAGACATACTGTGAAAATTTCCTTGCTCTGTTAAACATAATTTGGGAAATATTAAAAAAAAAAATAATAAATTAAAAGGGGGGCGAATAATTCTGACTTAAACTGTATGTATTATTTTTTACTGAAGCACCCCAAATGTACTGTTTGCATTTATTATATAAAGTTTTTATTTATGTGCATTAGTATAGAAATGTTTGAGGCTGTTGTAGGATTGTTTTTTCAAAAGTCTTTACAAATGAAGATATTTTTAATCATCGATTTCTTTCTGGCCATTGAAAGTGTAATCACGCAAATCTCTAATGCTTCATAACATTCATAAAAAATGTTCATCAAGCTCATATTTAATTCTGTTTATCACATAAAGTGTCCAGAAGACATTTATATGTTCATTCATTCATTTTCCTTCGGCTTAGTCCCTTTATTCATCAGGGGTCGCCACAGCGGAATGAACCGCCAACTTATCCAGCATATGTTTTACACAGTGGATGCCCTTCCAGCTGCAACCCAGTTCTGGGAAACAACCATGCACACTCATTCACACCCATACACTACGACCAACATAGTTTATTCAATTCACCTATAGTGCATGTGTTTGGACTGGGGGAAACCCACACCAACACTGGGAGAACATGCAAACTTCATACAAAAATGTCAACTGACCCAACCAAGACTCAAACCAGCGACCTTCTTGCTGTAAGGTGACAGTGCTAACCACTGAGCCACAGTGTTTTGACTAAATGGACAGAAATCTCCCAGGTTAGATTGGTGAACAGTGTTGTCGTTGTGTTGAACAGGAATATAAGTGATTTTTACAGTGAACTAACCTTTTTCATTTATTTTGTGTGATATCCTTCATTGGTCCTCTAGGATTCAGAAAGTAACTACTCGGAGATCAAGAAAGGAGTGAACGTCTTGTATCTGGACATGCAGCACAGCAAGTGAGTGTGTAATAATGATGCTAAATAATCATGTTCGGTTTATGCTGTAATGCATATACAGTAATGGCTCATACTTGCGCTGTGTTTTTCTCTAGCGCGGGGCTGGTGGTGCTAGCAGCCGCCTGGTATCCGGGCGATACTCCATGCGTGGCGTATTTCTGTCTGGTCACGCTTGCAGAAAGCATAGTGCCGTCCCCAGACCTGCTCACAGTGGAGGTCACCAAATACAACCCACCATTCCAGGTACACCACTGTAATTTTAGTTTTTATACATTTATATTTGGCAGATGCTTCCATTTAAAGACGGGAGGTTTATTTATATAGCACATTTGATGCTTTATTTACTTTATTCATTGATTTATTTACTTTATTATGCATTAATCACTTCTATAAGGGGTTTGAATAAATTTGTGTGGCAGCAGTGAGTGAATATAACCAGCTTCTAATGGTAAACATGTATTAATTCTACTTTTTATGATCATACTTAATTAAAAAATCTCTCCCTCATTAGCATAAACAGCCCTGAGTGAGAAGCAGCCATCAACCATTAGAGTTTTGAAACTACCACTATGCTGACACGCAGGCATTTGTAGCCACACCTCTTTTTGAAAAGGGGGCTAGGAGCACAATCTCATTTGCATTTAAAGCGACAATAACCAAAAATGCACAATTTGGATCAAATTAAAAGAGGCACTTTCAAGGAGTTATTTGTGTGTTATTTTGAGCTGAAACGCATACACACTCTTGGGACACCAGAGACTTATTAGCATCTTGTAAAAATGGGCATAATAGGTTCCCATTATATATTTATAATGTGCATATATAAATACACACATTAATATATTTGAGAAAATGTTTATTTATATTTAGATATAAAATATATATGTATGTGATACAAATTATATCTAAATTTAAATATCTATATAACAAAATAGTTTTGTTTTGATGCATGTGTATCACATATCCATAATAAATATATATAATACACACATATATCAAAACAAGCTTTTGTTTATGAATGCGATTAATCGTGAATAATCTTTGCCCAGCACTATTAATTTTTAAATAAAAATGTAATTATTGGAAATCAGTTATTGGTCATATAACCTCACAAATTATTGGTATCGATATCAGTTATAAAAAAAATCAGCTGCCACTACATTAAGTGGCTTTAACTAATATGTACGTACACTGAAATTATTAATTCGTTACAATGTACTTATTGCATAAATGCATGTTTTTACATTGTACTAATACATGCATGTTATTATATCTGTAAATAATTTCTGTCATTGCATTTCTAATCACACTGTTAAACATCCCTTACACCTTAATCCTACCCATACCACCAATCGTGTCCCTAGTCTTGCTTGTATCCCATCTCAATAGCACCAGCAGTGTTCTTCAATACATTATGAACACATTAAGTACATTGTATTTACAAGTTGATAAGTACAGAGTAGTTAAGGCCACTTAATATAAAGGGAGACCAAAAATCAAGATGGCTCAATTGTGCTCTGTTTTTCTCTGTCAGAGCGAGGAGGAGCTGCTGAAGACACGTCTGGTGTTGCCCGATCCATCGAGTCCAGCTGCGTATCTCTATAATGAGGAGCTGGTGTTCGCCTGCAGCACCGGTGCTGGACGCGGAGGACTCGCTGAGGAGAAAATCCTCTTCAGCTCTCCAGGTTTGACCCTCAGCTGCTCCTGTGTTTATTATTAGTGCTTTGTCTCTCTATATTTTTAGATCTAAACTTGAGACACATTTTTATTCTATTGCTTTCACAATCTTCAGTGTGTATTGAGTTGTTAAAGGGATAGTTCACCCAATTTTTTGTAGTGTAACCATTGAGTTCCATAGTAGGAACAAAAATACTATGGAAGTCAATGGTTAAAGGTTTCCAACATTTTTCAAAATATCTTCTTTTGTGATTTAATAGAAGAAAGAATCTTGTAAAGGTTAAAAATGAGTAAAAGGTGAGTAAATGATGACAGAATTTTCATTTTTAGGTGAACTGTCCCTTTAAATAGTTCTTTAAGTCTGTAGACTGCAGGTCAAGTTTGGAATAATTAGGCTGTTTTAATGTTTAATTTCTCTGGTGTTCTCTAAGGATGCATTTATTTAATAATAAAAGCAAATGTCTATGTGAATATATATTTAAAATGTAGTTTATTCCTGTAATTCAAAGCTGAATTTTAGTAAATGATGATACATTTGTCATTTTTGGGTGAACTATCCCTTTAAAACTGTTATTTTATTACTGCTTTCATTGTTATTTTTACTCATATTTTTGGATTGTATTGGTTTTTGTTTGATCAGTACAAAGCTGAAGATAAATATGCTTTATAAATAAACTCCACTTACTGTAGCTGTTGTGTGTGTTTCAGGTGACCGTGTGCGTGGCGGTGGGGTCTGCTCTGCTCTGCCGGTATTTTTCTCACAGAACAGTGGACTGGTTGCTGTTTTAGCCAGAGAAACTGCTTCTCTTCTCCCTGAGACCATGGAGGACTCGCTCTGCACTTCAGTGGCTGGACCAGGACCTGAGGTCTGTAAAATATAACTGACATCGCATACATATACAATGGTCGGAAAAATTAACTGACCACTTTAAAAGCGTACATTTTTGATATATAATTATGTGTTTGAGTAAAATTTGAACTAAAATTTCTTTCACATTTTAAAATTAAAATATAGCATGTATTATTCTTGTGGCGAAAGTCTTTGTTTTTTTTTGTTTTTGGCTGGAATAAAAAAGATTATTTAAAAGAATAAAAAATGCTACGGTTAATATTATTAGCCTCCTTAAGAAACCACTGTTAAATGAATCTAGTATTTAATCTAGTTAAGCCCTAGTTAAATGAATACTAGCATCTTGTAAAATAAGCTACTATTAAAACTACTATATATAAATATGTGTTGAAGAAATGTTCTCTCCATTTAAACAATGCTTGGAAAGTATTAAAAAAATTATTTAGACAAATATTAACATTTTAATCAAACCCATACCTCATAAAAGCACTAAATCCAGACAAACTGAGAATTAGAAAAGCACAAACTAATTAAACAAATACGCTGTGGTAAAAATTGAGTTTTTCTGTTCATTACATATGATTTATTGCCAATTAATAATAATTATTGCTCCAGCATGAGACCTGTTTTAATTTGACTGCTAATTTGGCTTTGATTTTATATGAACGTTCAAACAAATGAATTATATTGACTTTTATTTTGGATTTAATGTTGGTCATTGATACTGTTTTACCTCTATTTAATTAACGAACATATTTCTTTTTTTTTTTAGGGTACTCCATTAGAGACGCCACCCAAAATTGACATGGTGGCCCAGGAGGACAAAACCAGACTTCTGAAGCAAGCATTCCTGCAGTTCTGCCGGTCAGTTTCTGCTCTCTGCTTACATTTTAAACACTAGTAGACATTATATCTATACTGAAAGCACATTTTTAATGAAGAATCTAAGTTGTTTATCATGCGTTGGACTAAAAAAAATCCGTTTTTAAATTTGTTTATTGTATTATTTCTTATTGAATTATGAAGTTTTTGTTGTTATTGGTCACACTTTACAATAAGGTTTCAATAATTAGTGTATTTACTAACAAAGAAACTAAGTGTGAACAATACTTGTAGAGCGTTTATTAATCATAGTTCAATATTTACTAATGGATTACTACAATCCAAATTCATGCTTGTTAACATTAGTTATTGCACTGTGAGTTTGCATGAACTAAGAATCAACTAACATAAAGTATTGTAATAAATGTATTTTTCATTATTTGTTTATGTTAGTGAATGCATTATTGGTAACACTAGTTTAGGTCACTACTAATATACACTACTAATGAGCTGTTTATTAATAGTTAGTAAGGTAGTAGTTGGGTTTAGGTTTTGGGTAGTATTAGGCATCTAGAATAAGATCATACTTTATAACTGTTAATATCTTTATAATAGGCAGGTAAGAAGCTAGTAGTCAATAGCATGAATTGTGACCTGAACTAAAGTGTTAGCCAATTGTCTATTACAACCTTATTGTAAAGTGTTACCTTGTTGTTGTTATTATTATGTAATCTGTGTCTATCTATATTGATCTTGCTATGGAATAGGCATAACTTGGAGATGTGGCAATAAATAAACAAACAAATATGCTCTGTTTGTGTTTGTTGTGAGGTCAATAACTCACTGATGATGATGATGGTGTTTAATCTGCAGTCATGATCTGGTCGGAGCTCAGAGTATGGTGGATGAGCTTTTCCCCAGTGATGGAGAAGGATCTGCTGATCTGGATACTGTGGTCACTCAGATTGATCTGGATCTGGTGGATGATTATCCTGCATGTGACCCTCGCTGGGCCGAGTCTGTTCCTGACGGTGAGACATGAGCACACAATTAAATTTTGTTTTTGGCCTGATTAATTAGATCTTCCAAAGCTTGAAATCATCCTAAATTCATGCACATAAATAAAGGAAAAATTCAGGCTGCGAAATAAGAAGGCAAGGCAAGTTTATTTCTATAATACATTTCACACACCGTGGCAATTCAAAGTGCTTACATAAACAGGAATAAAAGAGACAAGTATAAGAAAAAATAAAAACAAATAATACAAAAACAGATTAAAATGTGTTAAAACAGGTTATAAAAGAATGAAAAAGAAAAGAAAGACACAATAGTGCGATCTGTCGGACGTAGCACAGTGCTCATGCAGTAGTATGATTTATTGTGTATATTTTAAAAATATATGTACTATGAGACGTCTGTTAGTTATAATATCATTAGTACTATTAAATACTACTAGTAATAATTTCCATATATAGAGTGATGTGAATGGCAATGCAAAATTATTATCTGGAAAATGTCAGTATAAATGCTATTATTATTCATTCATTTACTTTTCGGCTTAGTCCCTTTATTAATCCGGGGTCGCCACAGCGGAATGAACCGCCAACTTATCCAGCACGTTTTACGCAGCGGATGCCCTTCCAGCTACAACCCATCTCTGGGAAACATCCACACACACTCACTCACACTCATACACTACAGACAATTTAGCTTACCTAATTCACCTATACTGCATGTCTTTGGACTGTGGGGAAAACCGTAGCACCTGGAGGAAACCCACACGAACGCAGGGAGAACATGCCAACTCCACACAAAAACGCCAACTGACCCAGCCGAGGCTCGAACCAGTGACCTTCTTGCTGTGAGGCGACAGCACAACCTACTGCGCCACTGCATCGCCACTTAATAATTAACTACAAATAAATGTGTTATAATTCTCTCAGATGATAATAATAATAATGTTAATTATTGTTTAATTGACAAAATAAGTTATTTGGCTAAAGTCTATAAGTAATATGTAAATACAATATCTATACAAAAAAATAATCATACCTTTTTTGTGGTTTTAATTATTTATTTCTAACAATTTATCAGTTTTTGTGTGTAAATTGTGTAGTTTCTAGTCAAAATACATCTGGAGGACAGTTTTTGATTCGATTTGCTTACAATATCCTAATCCTCTCCTAGTAAAACTTAGGCCTGGGTTCCCAGACAGGGCTTAGAACAGGCCAGGCTTAATAACTAATTAGGATATTTGAGTAATTTTTATAAATGTGCCTTAAATCATTTCTGGTGTCCATCTTGAGACAAAACAAAGGCACTGATATATTTTCAGATCAGTCAGTGCAGGTTTATTTCAGTTGAAACAGCTCAGAACTGCATTTTAGTTTGGTACTAGGCTTAAGCAGGGGAAATGTTAAATTCAATGGTTAAAGTTGTTCAATTTGGTCAGTTTTTTACACGATTGTGCATGTTTTGTCCTGTAGAGGGCGCTGGATTCACACTGACGTCCTTGATCCTTCTCCATCAGTTGGAGGATAAGATGAAGGCTCACCGCTGCCTCATGGACTTCCTGCTACAGGTTCTTCAATCAGCATTTTAGCATTGATATCGCAATGTGCACAGTCACAATAGTCACATGAAAAGAATTTAATCTGAATTATAGTTGACCAGGAGCTGCAGAATTGCATTTATTAAAGTATTTATACGGAATTTATATGAGTTCTGCAACAAAAAAATGTCTTGCATAGAATTTTTATCTTGTTTTTAGTCCAAATATCTACATTTCAAAGCTAAAACTATTGTTTTCTTTTACTTCCTCCACTGGCAGATAATTTTACTTATTTCACGGAAAATCTCTTACTTGTTTTTACTTGTTTTAAGGAAAACAAAACAATATTTTACTTGATATAAGAATATGTAGATATTTGGACAAGAAACGAGACAAAGCAAAGTAAGAAAAGCATTTTTCACATTGTGATAATTCAATTTCTGCATCTGAATACTGTTAGACTCCCCAGAAAACTGGCAAATAGAGCTATTCAACCCATCTTAAAAAAAAACTATTCATATCTGAAAATTTATTGCTGAAAAATAAAATATAGATATTAGATTTTTCCATTATCGTGCAGCCCTCTTCATTCTTCAGACGCTGTCCAGTAATGTGCTTTTCTGTATTACTTTCTATATAGACAGGCCTTCTAGACCGTCTCGCTTCCACAAAGGTGCGCTCGTGCTCAATGGCAACACGACTGCTGCTCTGCGAACATGCGGAGAAGCTCTCGGCCGCCATCGTGCTGAAGAACCATCATGCCAAACATCCCGAACTGGTGAACACAGCCATCCAGACGGCATTGAAGAAGAACAGCACAGACACTCCGACCAACCTGACGCCAGCGGATGTGTTCTTCAGAGAGGTGAGAGACTATGGTTGTGTCTCAATATGTGTCCTTCTTGCATCCTTAATGGATGAGCAGTGAGCAGAATAATGACAGCTCTTTGTACTCAATTATTTTTAAAACACTTGACTAAAAGTTTTACTCTTATAATTTACGCGAAGCATTATGGGACGCAGGAAAGAGGTGGATGTTTCTCTGTGATTCATCTCCTGTTTGTGTCTGCAGGTGTCTCAGATCTCCTCCATCTTCGAGTGTCTGCTGGATGAGGAGGAAAAAGCTTTGAAAGAGCATCTGGACGCGGCTCGGTGGGGCTCGGTGGTGCTCAGCGTTAATGACATCATCAAGGTGTGCAGCACGTTTTCACCTGTTTATTAATTTATGCACTTTAATCAACAATCCAGTCGTTTTGTTCTTTGTTAGGGAGAATAGGTTTTGCTATACTACACTAAGCTGAGTTTGGAAACTGGGATAATCTTATCAGGATTTGTTGCAGCTAGAATAAAAAATAAACGTTATGAATGTCTTTATTCTCATTTACTATCAATTGAATACGTTAAATAATACATTAAATACATTTACCAATACAATAATATTTATTTATTTATTTGTTATTATTATTTTCCTTTTCTGGGAATAACAACTCTGCATATTAATTTTAATCATTAATTATTTTGCCATTTGCGTTACGATATTATTTAAGTTAATGAGAAATTATACACTTTACATCAGGGGTGTCAAACTCATTTTAGCTCAGAGGCCACATAGAGGAAAATCTATTCTCAAGTGGGCCGTATTGGTAAAATCATGGTGTGTATGTGTGTGTGTATATATATATATATATATATATATGCAGGGCTCAAAATTGCGACCGTTTTGGTCGCATATGCGCCCGAAATTTTATCTATGCGACCTCAAAATGTATTTGGGAGCATTTGTGCGAGTGCATAAAATTGTTGCATGCGACTGGTTTTCACTGCAAAATGTTCACTGCATGCGCGGATTCAGGAGACATTCACGCAGAATGCATCTTTGCACTTAAAACGCAGCGCTGAGGATCAGTTTTAAAACTGTTTTGCTGCAGTAAACAAAGCCCGCAATGCCTGCCCCACCTTCGCGCTCTTCATATTGGCCCACTGCTCTAGAACTCACTGCAAATGGATTGGTTAATATCAGCTGTCAATCACTCAGTCAATGCAGAGGAGAGCAACAACCGCTAAAATGTCACGCGCTGAAGATGAGAATGAAAACAACATGACAGATTTTGTTTTAGAAACCACCTAAAGCTACAAATAATGGCACATCTGATTATTGATCATGTGGTGAATGTTAATCCACCATCTACACCAGGGGTGTCCAAACTCGGTCCTGGAGGGCCGGTGTCCTGCAGATTTTAGCTCCAACTTGCCTCAACACACCTGCACGGATGTTTCTAGAAAGCCTAGTAAGTGCTTGATTAGCTAGCCTAGGTGTGTCTGATTGGGGTTGGAACTAAACTTTGCAGGACACTGGCCCTCCAGGACCGAGCTTGGACATGCCTGATCTACACTTTTCCAAGAGTGGATAAAAGACTTCCAGTGGCTTCAAGTCCGCTATGATAATAACTAAAGCATTCACTGTAAAGTCTGTGGGACGGAATTTTCAGGTAACTGTTTGGAGAGGTTCTGTTTAATCCTTCGTGCAAGTGGAAGCTATGTAAAATTTAACACCACGTACACTATCGCAAAAGGGCTTGCACTGACTAAGATTAACCTAATATTGCAGCTCATATAATATTGCAGCTCATATTTTCCTCACTCATGCATATATATTTTTTGCTTGTCAGTTTTTAATGGTGTTGATTTCAAATGCAATAAATCTGTTATATAAAACTTGTAGTAATGGTGCTCAATTGGCTGGTGCGCCTAAATTTTTAAAGTTAGGAGCACCAGTGCTACCATGCAAAAAGGTTATTTCGAGCCCTGTAAATAACTTAACAACAACTTCAGATTGTTTTCTTTGTTTTAATAAGATCAATATAAAACATAAAGCTGGAGCCGGAGGACAACACTATCTCACCGCAATTCACAAGTTTTGACTTAGTGGCTAATTCCTACGATCTCATTTTTACGATTTATTATCAATTGCTTATCCACCAATGACGGTTTGGTTTAGGTGTGTGGTTGCAATTGCTACTGCGCCATCCAGTGGACACAATTGGAACAGCACTTTCTTTTATTCAAAAATTGCAGCTCATATCTATACTTTACAGAATCATCTTGCGGGCTGGATTAAACCCGTATGCAGGCCTGATCCGTATGTTTGACACCCCTGCGTTACATTATATAACAATTGAGAAAATGTAAAAACATGGGTGAAATAATGTCCCATTGTCATTCAGCATAACATATATATATATTTTATGTAAACATTAAGCATATTTATGTTATAACTTGTACCAAATATCTAAAATAATCAGTAATCACACTAAATAATAAACTATTAAAAGTAATTTCAGTCAATTATCAAATCTCAATCTTAATAATTTTAAGCCATAATTTTAAATTCATGAGGCCTGAAAGAATGCTGTGCATTTTCTGTGAGTTTTTCAAATATATTCAAAATTTACTAATTATTTAGGATATTTTAATTGGTAAACTATACAAAATTAATATAATATAAAAAAAACATTTCAATCAATTATTTAAAAAATGTGTTATTTAAAGATCTTGTCACATCTTTGTCTTAAAATGCCTTAATGCTAATATACCTGGGCATTAAAGACTTAATTTAAATTCATGAGGTCTAAAAGAACTTTTTGCGTCTTCCTTGTCTGTGAGTTTGTTAAAATATTCATTCTCTTTTTTTTAATGTGGTAGGATATGCTTCAAGCAGCAGCGCAATACAGAGAGACCAAAGCATCTCTGTACAGAGCGCCTGAAAGCTGCAGCCCTGAGCCAGAGTACATCCCGTGGACAGGTACTTCTGAACACCCTCCATGCCGTTTCTCTGACCACAAGAGCAATGTATACAGTTCAAGTCAGAATTATTAAAATATTAGGAATTTTCACAGTATGTCTGATCATATTTTTTCTTCTGGAGAAATTCTTATTTGTTTTATTTCGGCTAGAATAAAGCAGTTTTTAAAAGCCATTTTAAGGTCAATATTATTAGCCCTCTTAAGCAATATTTGTTTTTGACCGTCTACAGAACAATCATCATTATACAATGATTTGCCCTAACTTTACCCTAATTAACCTAGTTAAACCTTTAAATGTCACTTTAAGCTGTATAGAAGTGTCTTGAAAAATATCAAGTCAAATATTATTTACTGTCATCATGACAAAGATAAAATAAATCAGTTATTAGAAATGAGTTATTAAAACTATCATGTTTAGAAATGTGTTGAAAAAAAATCTCTCTGTTAAACAGAAACTGGGGAAATAATTATATGGGGGCTAATAATTCTGACTTTAATTGTACCTCAGTATAGACTTCATATTTTATCCCTTCAGCTTCTGGAGGAGTCGGTGGAGTTCGGAGCATCATCTCTCGGCAGCACGAGCTAATCCTGCGGGCGGCGTATCCTCACGCAGACGCGGAGCTGCGTAGTGTCCTCTGTGAGCAGCTGGTGGCGCTGTTGGACTCTCTGCTGAGTGGCTACGTGGCTCAGCTGACGTCTCTGAGGCGCGGCGGACAGCAGGAGCGATATGACACTCTGGAAAACGAGTACACGCAGAAACGCTCAGAGCTGCTTAAGCCGCTCCGTGAGTTCACATGGCTGATTCATAAACACTTTCACATGAAAATAAACCTGATTATTTTTTCAGTACTTTACCACCCCTGTCCTGAAGGCCTCAGATGATTAATCATTTCATTGCGATCCTTGGATTGGTTCTTAAATTTATGGAATGTGTTGCAATTCTCTGTAATTGATTCCGAGCTTAGTTTTGAAAGCTAAGTAAGCTAGTTTTGAAGTAATTATGGAATTTTAGGCTAGTTTTGAACAGCAAACGGAGCTCTAGGCTAGTTTTGAACAACAAACGGTGCTCTGGGCTAGTTTTGAACAGCAGATGGTGCTCTAGGCTAGTTTTGAACAACAAACGGTGCTCTAGGCTAGTTTTGAGCAGCAGATGGTGCTCTAGGCTAGTTTTGAACAACAAACGGTGCTCTAGGCTAGTTTTGAACATCAGACGGCGCTCTAGGCTAGTTTTGAGCAGCAGATGGTGCTCTAGGCTAGTTTTGAACAACAAACGGTGCTCTAGGCTAGTTTTGAGCAGCAGATGGTGCTTTAGGCTAGTTTTGAACAGCAGATGGCGCTCTAGGCTAGTTTTGAACAGCAGATGGCGCTCTAGGCTAGTTTTGAACAGCAGATGGAGCTCTAGGCTAGTTGAGCAGCAGATGGCGTTTTAGACTAGATTTCAACAGCAGATGGCGCTCTAGCCAAACTAGTTTTAAACAGCAGATGGCGCTCTAGCCAAACTTGTTTTAAACAGCAGATGGCGCTCTAGGCTAGTTTTGAACATCAGACCGTGCTCTAGGCTAGTTTTGAACATCAGACAGTGCTCTAGGCTAGTTTTGAACAGCAAACAGTGCTCTAGGCTAGTTTTGAACAGCAGATGGCGCTCTAGGCTAGTTTTGAACAGCAGACTGCTATTTAGGCTAGTTTTGAAGAGCAGATGGTGCTCTAGGCTAGTTTTAAACCTCAGACGACGCTCTAGGCTAGTTTTGAACATCAGACAGTGCTCTAGGCTAGTTTTGAATGTCAGATATCACTCTAGGCTAGTTTTCAAAAGCAGATGGTACTCTGGCCAGGCTGGTTTTTAACAGCAGATGGCGCTCTAGCCAGACTAGTTTTAAACTGCAGATGGCGCTCTAGGCTAGTTATGAACAGCAGATGGTGCCGTAGGCTAGTTTTGCACAGCAGACAGCGTTCTAGGTTAGTTTTCAACAGCGATGATACTCTAAGCTAGTTTTGAACAGCAGATAGCGCTCTGGGTTAGTTTTGAACAGTAGACAGCTCTAGGCTAGTTTAACAGCAGATGGCGCTCTAGCCAGACTAGTTTTAAACAGCAAATGGTGCTCTAGGGTAGTTTTTAATAGCAGATGACAAGAACACAGTGTAGTATGTCTGTATGAGTCATGTTCTGTAAACAAGAGTTTGACTGTTTGTAAAGCACACGGTGCCATCTGTTGGTTAAACTAAGCTCAGAATACATTTAACAGAGAAACACAATGTATTCAGAAAATCCTAAAGTTCATGCAGAATAATTTCTTGAATTGTGATGAATGGATTTCTGCTTGTCCGAGTCGGCAAAATGACCTGAATGTATGCGTGTTGTGTTTGTGTCGAGCAGTGGAGTTGGGTCAGCATCAGTGGGTTGCAGCGCTGGCAGAAAAATACTGTGATTTTGATATACTGGTGCAGTTATGTGAAAGAACGGATAACCAGAGTCGACTGCAGCAGTACATGGTCAAATTCGCTGATCAGGTGACTAAACAAACTGCGCATCAACACCAAACGCCAGCACATGCCACTGTGCAGACTGAGGTCAATAATTATCATTTTATTTATCAGGGATGCATTCATTTTATTTTAAAGTGAGAGTGACACATTTATCATTTAATTTATTTTGAACTTTTTACTTCTCTAAGGCTGCATTACACTGCCACTGTTCAAGTGACTCAATTCCGAATTTTCTATTTATTTTTTCTCCCTTGTGGCACAGATTGGATATGGCTCATGTACGTGTAAGCAGGAACAAATCGCGTGGATTCCGATCAGATTCAGGCCTTGTTTATATGTGGAAATTTATCCGATTTGAATCCGATCTGTGTTCTCGTGTCTGCAGTGTAAGCAGGCAGATCGTATTTTCACCTGTCAAAGCGAGTCGCACATCATTAAAAACCGTAGCGAATGAAGTCAAGTCTGACGCTTTCATTTCAGAACAGACTTCAGAGTCCCAAACCTTAAATCTCCTACACGAGGACTAAAACAGCTTTTATATTGTCATATAGCACAGGTATGTTAACGAGAGCGAGAGAGCGCAATGTCAGCGCCCCGCTCTTCTTTTCCGGGTTCATTGTGCCTTTGCCGTGTGATGTGTAAATGCAGACGATCGGATACGAGTCACTTTTAAAAGATGATGTAAGCAGGTCATCAAAAAAAAATACAGTCACAAAATCGGAATTGACCATCAGATCTGCAGTGTAAATGCAGCCTAAGACGCATATATCAAAAAGTGTATCATAGTTTGCACAAAATAATGAAACACATTTTTTTTCAATATTAAAAATGATCAGAAATAGTTTTAAAGCATCAAATCACAGTATTTCTAAAGGATCATGTAACACTGAAATAATCCAATTGTAATAATGCTTCAATGTTATTGTTTTCTCTATTTTATGTTAAGTAAATGCATAAATGCCTAGTGTGCAGAAGAGACTCCTATAAATCATATTCACTCCAAATATTTAACTAGTGAATTATCAGCTGATGCATCTGGAAAATAGTTTTTAAGTTCTGTAGAAGAAATAAATTAAATGTAAAAACAAAGCAAGCAAACACTTAACATTTTTGTATTATAGTCCTATTTGAGTTATTCTACTTGTATGAAATGTCGTTACTCACAGCCCTTTCTGTTTCCTGTAGAACTTTGCTGACTTCCTGTTCCGCTGGTACATGGAGAAAGGCAAGAGAGGAAAGCTGCTCTCTCAGCCAATGGCAACACACCAACAGCTGGCCAGCTTCCTGCAGGCTCACGATCACCTCAGCTGGCTGCACGACATACATGTGCAGGATTACCAGAGAGTAAATACACCAACAAATGCATGCATTTTATATCAGTGTGTGTGTGTGTGTGTCCTGTTGCAAAATGTGGCAAAAGGTACTACAAAACAGTAATAATTCGATAAGTGTTTACATATCTGTACTGCACTTCTATAATGGCCACTTAAATAGGCACACTCCCCATGTCTTAATTCCTTTACTCTTTAGTTCAATTAAACTTATGACAAGTCGGATTAAGGTAATCGGAAATCGCTGTTTACATGGTCGACTCTTAATCAGAGTATTGTCTTAATCGGAGTATTGGTGTCAATGTAAACATACTCAATGTCTTGTTCTCTTCATGACAGGCCCATCGTACTCTATATAATCAGGGCCAACATGGAGACCAGATACTTCAGCAAGAAGAAGACCCTGCTGGCCCTCAGCAAACTCACGGCTCTGGCGTCGGACATGTCTGAACCCGTACTCTGCAAACAGCTCAGTGGTCAGCAGTTGCGCTTTTATGAGAGCTACTGGCATACCAAAATGCTTCTTTGTACAAGATCTAATATATACCACACAAATCTTTAATTATATACCATGTTGTAAATGCCCCGTTTAAGTAACAGTTTTTATGTGTCTCTTTAAATTCAAATGAGCCACTCTTCCCCGCCCCCTTTTTTTGAAGAAGGTGGAGTCCTTTACATGCTAGTGCTCAGTTACTCTGGGAAAAAAAACAAGCAAACTAGTATTACTTGTAACTTCAAGATCACTTTAATACTTAAACAGTAACATTACTAGAGCTGTGGTGAAATTAATTTCAACAGTCAAAACTGTTACAGAACTGATTTCTCATTGTCAAAATGCATTGCTATTTTTTTTTTTTAATCGATTCTGAGCTTAGTTTTCATCAGCAGACCATGCTTTGGGCTAGTTTTGTTCAGGAGACCGTCCTCTAGGCCAGTGTTTCCCAACCCTGTTCCTGAAGGCACACCAACAGTACATATTTTCAAGCTCCTCCCTAATCAAACACACCTAAATCAACTCAGCAGAACATTAGAAAAGATCCCAAAACCTGACACGAATGGGTCAGATAAGGGAGACGTACAATATATGTACTGTTGGTGTGCCTCCAGGAACCGGGTTGGGGAAAACACTGCTCTAGGCTACTTTTGAACAGCAGATGGCGCTCTAAACAAGTTTTAAAACAGCAGATGGCGCTCTAGGGTAGTTTTGAACAGCAGATGGTGCTCTAGGCTAGTTTTGAAACAGCAGATGGCGCTCTGGCTAGTTTTGAACAGCAGATGGCGCTCTAGGCTAGTTTTGAACAGCAAGATGGCACTCTTGGCTAGTTTTGAACAGCAGATGGTGCTCTAGGCTAGTTTTGAACATCACATGGCGCTCTAGGCTAGTTTTGAACATCAGATGACGCTCTAGGCTAGTTTTGAACAGCAGATGGCGCTCTAGGCTAGTTTTTAAACAGCAGATGGTGCTCTAGGCTAGTTTTGAACATCACATGACTAGGCTAGTTTTGACCAGCAGACGGCGCTCTAGGCTAGTTTTTGAACATCAGACGGCGCTCTAGGGTAGTTTTGAACAGCAGATGGTGCTCTAGGCTATTTTTTGAACATCAGATGACTAGGCTAGTTTTGAACAGCAGATGGTGCTCTAGGCTAGTTTTGAACAGCAGATGGCGCTCTTGGCTAGTTTTGAACAGCAGATGACTAGGCTAGTTTTGAACAGCAGATGGCGCTCTAGGCTAGTTTTGAACAGCAGATGACTAGGCTAGTTTTGAACAGCAGATGGTGCTCTAGGCTAGTTTTGAACAGCAGATGACTAGGCTAGTTTTGAACAGCAGATGGTGCTCTAGGCTAGTTTTGAACAGCAGATGGCGCTCTTGGCTAGTTTTGAACAGCATATGACTAGGCTAGTTTTGAACAGCAGATGGCGCTCTTGGCTAGTTTTGAACAGCAGATGGCGCTCTAGGCTAGTTTTGAACATCAGATGGCGCTCAGGGCTAGTTTTGAAAAGCAGACGGCGCTCTAGGCTAGTTTTGAACAGCAGACGGCACTCTAGGCTAGTTTTGAACAGCAGATGGCACTCTAGGCTAGTTTTGAACAGCAGACAGAGCTCTAGGCTAGTTTTGAAACTGAGTCTTATGTCACAAGATTAATGTAAACAGTTCACTATGGACACTCCTGTAATTCATTTAAATCTTTCCTAGCTTTATTCACAATTATTTTAGGTTCAAGTGGTATTTGTATGGAATTGGAAGTTTGTAAAGCATACAGCACCATCTAAACACAGAATTAATTTAAGAGTAAATAGCAATGCATATAAATACAAAATTAAACAAAGTGCTTCAGAGGCAGATAAAGATAAGTAACGAAATCATAAGTCTGTGGCACTCAAAAACAAAGTGAAAAAATGAAAAAGGCTTTATTATCATGGCAATTAATTATAAAACAGCACCTACACATTTTCGGCAAAATTGCCTTCATCAGGGTTGAATAGCAATGCATTTTAAAAATCACAGATATCGATTTCTCAAATGATTTAGCTCTTAACATTACACACAAGGAAAGTTGAGTGTAAAAAAGCATAATTGGACTAATTAAAATTACTTTTAAAACTATTACTTCCATCTTTTTAAGTTATAAGCCTTTTAATTCAATGTATGTCAACAAAATGAGGAGCAAATGATGCAGCTTGTAGCATTTATTTTATCCTCTGGCAGACAGACAGACAGACAGACAGACAGTATGTTACCAGTATCAGCTTGTCTGGTCTGACAATTAGCACAAATCAAATCTGACCTCCATATTCCTCAGATAATCTCCTGAGCCACCAAATATTTAATCCACGAAAAAAAGAATAATAATTTACTGAATTATAATTGTTGTTGTGATGTAGACATAGTGGAGCAGGAGAGGTTTCTCCTTCACCAGGAGACTCTTCCAAACAGCTGCTGGAGGAGAAGCAGCTGAACCCAGACAGCATGCCCTTACTGAGCCCTCAACACCTCATTAGGTGAGTAAACATCTGAAATAATGCAGCTTCTACATTTCTTCTGAGTTTCTTGCTCATTTTGCTTACTTTGTCTCTCCAGCTGTACATCTGCGATGAGAATCGTGGAGCCAACGAGTACGACTTCAAGAAAGCTCTCGATCTGCTGGAGTACTTTAAGGCGGTATCTGAAAATAATGGACAATGTTTAATGTTTTAATTAAATAGTTTAATAACTAAGGCCTTGTGTCTATTATGTATAAAAACAGTCTGAGCAAATGTGTTTTCAGCTACATCGGAATTTTAAACACCATGTCAAAAACGCATATTTAAAAGGGTGGTTCACCCAAAATTGAAGATTCTGTCGTTATCTACTCATGCTTCAAACATTTATGAGTTTATTTCGTCTGTTGAACACTATAGTAGATATTCTGAAGAATGTTGGAAACCTGTAACCATTTACATTCATTTGTTTTTCTACTATTGAGTCGATAGTTACAGGTTTTCAGCATTCTTTGAAATATCTTCTTTTGTGTTCAACAGAATAGGAAACCTATAAAGGTTTGCAACCACTAAATTAACCAGTAATTTACATTTTGAGTGAACTATCCCTTTAATACCTTTGTGTTGGCTTAAACCTTTTCAGACGTTTAAAATAACTTTGGAAAGCTTGAAGTTGGGTATCTCTACTCAGAGAAGTCAATAAAAGCATATTTGGCTCATTGTTAGCTGACATGATTAGCATATTTTACTATGTTGATAGCAAGATTTAGCACTAGCATTAGTGTTTCCATTCTGATGGTTTTATCATAGTAGCATATTTCTTGCCCGTTTTAGCAAGTTGCTAACATGTTTAAACACATTAGGTGCCATCCCATTTAACCAAAAGGAAAATGCATTTTAAATAGTGGATGATGCACTTAAAAAATTAAGGCACTTCATGCAATATACAATATGAAATACAACTATAGTAGACCATGAATGACAAAAGAACATACACAATGGTTTTGAAGTTCATCCACCAGATGGTTGAGTTCAGAATGCATAAACATAATTTATCTTGTATTAGCACGTTGCTGGAATGTTTTAGCATATTGATAATCAGTGATTTTAAATCTTCAAAACTTTCCTAGAGATGTATGTTACTGATGTGTATTCATCTTCTGTAGAAGGACGGCGTTGATGTTGATGCTCTTAAGCGAGAGATCTTCTGTAAAGCCTTGAAGAAAGATTGGAAGGAGAGGTGAGCATCATAAAAATGAGGATTACATGATGCTTTATTTTACATGATGCTGTAATATTGATTGATTGATTGATTTGATTTGATTGATGATTGATTTGATTGCTTGCAGCTGGTCCTCTTCTGATGGTAATGATGATCCTCTAGAAGCGGCCAGAGACAGCACTTTTGTCAAGATCCTACAGAAACTCATACAAGAACGTATGAGGATTTTTATGAGTATGAGAATTTATGGTTTAAATGGTTCAGGGCAGATCTTAAGTATAAAATATAGACTCCAAAAGCTTGAACTGCCTGCATCAACACTTGCAGAGAGTTAGTGTTAGTAATAGGAGAAATGAATCCTTTTAAGCTTCCAACAATTGGATTAACTTCTTCACAAAGAGATTTGTTGGTGGCACGTCACCTCACAGCAAGAAGGTCACTGGTTTGAGTCCCGGCTGGGCCAGTTGGCATTTCTGTGTGGAGTTGGCATGTTCTCCCCATGTTGGTGTGGGTTTCCTCCAGATGCTCCGGTTTCCCCCACAGTCCAAACACATGCGATATAGATGAATTGAATAAACTAAATTGGCCATAGTGTATTAGTGTGTGTGTGTGTGGTGAATGTGCGTATGGGGTTTCCCAGTACTGGGTTACAGTTGGAAGGGCATCTACTGTGTAAAACATATGCGGAATAGTTGGTGGTTCATTCCGCTATGGAAACCTCTGATAAATCAGAGACTAAGCTGAAGGAAAATGAAAGAATGAACAAATGATTTGCAGTTTTGAAGCATTTGAGATGCCCACGTGCTCGGGACACCTAGTGGTCAAAACAATGTAAATGTGACAACGTTAAAGTACAACACTTGCAAATGTTAAATAGAAATTTCACTATCATCTATTATCATTAAATATGAAGTGTCTATGTAATATGCATTATTTTAGATTTTTTAAATTATATTTATTATTATTTTATATATATTTTTAAAAAGTTATTACAATTTTTTATTAAACAGACTATTAACCAAATATTATTTATTTATTTTTTTAAAACCAACATAACCTGTTTAGTGATTTACCACTAGAGGGCGATCTACATGAACACACGTGAGTCATGTAATTGTATGTCGTTACACAGATCGCCCCCTAATGGAGAACTTTGAAACATTACGAACCATAATGACATATCGAAACCCTGTTTACTGAACTCACATGACTTTACTAATTTAATACGTGCTCCAAACCACGGATTTAGAAGATTCATAAAGGTTTCGAAGTTTCATAACTAGTGTGTTACTGTGCAAAAATCTCCATATATACATATAGTGTGTTTTGTGTCTGCACACAGATGATTCTCTGCAGACCTACCTGCCAGACGTGAAGGATCTACTGCAGGAAGAGGAGCTGGACAGTCTCAAATCAAAGCCGTATTTTGAGTTCCTCCTGCGAGCCATTTACGAGCACTACCTTAATGTGCAGATGTGATGTTTGTTTCCTTGTTAATATGCCAACTTTTTGTACTGTTTCATAAAAAAGACAATTACATGATCCAACTCTTGACGTTTGTGAATAAACTGTATTTCTGTATTTGATGGCTGATTGTTTTCTTCAAGACTTTGATAGACTAATGTTGATGCCGACCAAATGGTGGCTTTATAGTGTTTAAGGGATAGTTTCAATAAAATTTTAATTCTGTCACTTCTCCTCCACTTATATTTTAGCATTGATATATTTACCATAGGGTGGCCTCAGTGGTTAGCACTGTCACCTCACAGCAAGAAGGTCGCTGGTTCGAGCTCGGCTGGGTCAGCTGGCATTTCTGTGTGGAGTTTGGCATGTTCTCCTCCTGTTGGTGTGGGTTACTTCGGGTGCTCCGGTTTCCCCCACAGTCCAAACACATGCACTATAGGTGAATTGAATTGAACTAAATTGGCCGTAGTGTATGTGTAAATGAGTGTGTATGGATGTTTCCCAGTAATGAGTTGCAGCTGGAAGGGCATCCGCTGTGTAAAACAATGCTGGAATAGTTGGTGGTTCATTCCGCTGTGGAGACCCCTGAATGAACAAATGAATGTTTACTATAGAAACATTACAAAATGTCTTCATGAGTTATTTCTACTTAATATTTGAATGATGTATGGCATAAAAGATCAATACAATGACTATTGCCAAAGATATATCTGAAACTTAAATGGTCCCATTTAGCATTTTCTTTAAACATTTTACAATAAGGTTTCATTGGAAGATTAGTTAACAATATTCGTCAGTGTAGTAATAAATGAACAATAATCAAATTAATTAATATGTATAAAAACAATATTTAGACTTTGAGTGAATGTTTTTTCCTGGAGTAAAATAAATATTTTCATTTTATATTAAATGACATTTTTCAGTTTCAACTGTGGGAAAAAAAGTCAAACTGCGAGGGTAAGATTTAATTTGTATAACAATAACACACAAGGGCAATACCAGAAAAGAAAAAGAGTACAATAATAAAATGAAAGAGAAAAAGACATGACAAGTCCATCTTCAATTGTTGTAAAATAATAACAAATTATTAAAAAAAATAGGTTTCAGGCCTTAATATAGTTTTTCCCATTTTAATATCACTTGTCTCTTTTAAAGTATGAAGTAAGCCATTTCTGTCTATAAATGAGTAAAACTAGGTTTTTTGCCGGTTTACACTTACGAATAAAACATTTTCCATAAATAATGAGTAATTTCACAGTATACCAAATATTGAAAATCATTATATTTGAAAGTATTGAAAGTATTTGAAATATTAAATATGAAAGTCATCATTAAAAAATAAAGATCCTTTTCTTTGAGCTGCAAGTCAGTCTTGGTACATTTGTTACACATAAAACGTCAAACCACACCAAAATAATCTGGCATAAATACAGTCATAAATAAGTACACAATACTTTCATCTTCCTTATTACAATAAACACTACAAATCAATGTCTGCATAATTTTTGCTATTAGCAGTTTATCCTCCTGTTGCCAGTTTGCCAGTTTTCTTTCTTCTGTTTGAACACAAATGAAGATGCAGGAAAAACAACCATTGACTTCAATAGTGGGAACAAATAATAAGCAGTTTTTTTTTCAGTTATACTTCAGTACATTCAGTTTGTGTTCAACAAAAGAAAGAAACTCAAACAGGTTTGGAACGAGTACATGATGACCTTGGCATCAAACATATATCAGAGATGCGGAAGGGTCACGACTGTCATTGTAATCATTGTAATATCCTGTTCCTGCTCATTAAAAACTTGGGAGGCTTAATGATGAGTGGTTCTTCTTTTATTGTTGGACAGTAATAATATGTTTGCAATGATTTCATAATGTACACTGCTAATTACAGAGTTTTTACAAGGTTTTTGTTTATTTACGGTTGTGAATTGCATTATGGGATGTTCGATCTCTGCTCTCTTTACTTTTGATCTTGAAAACTCAGCTTTACAGCTTTAACAAGATGACTTATTGACATTTTAGTATTTTTTTTTTCTTTTAATTATACTTCAGTACATTTAGTTTGTGTTCAACATAAGAAGGAAACTCAAACAGGTTTGGAACAAGTAAATGATGGCAGAATTTCCATTTTCTGTGTGAACTATCCCTTTAAATATCTCTTTGTGTAAAGAAATGTTTCAGGTGAGTATTTCAAAGAAGAATGTGCAGTTTTCAAGCAAAACATTCCACAAAGTAGCTTGTAAGTCTTAAAAACGAAACATTATATTTGTTAGTGTTCGCAAACCATGCTCAAACTAACTTTATGCACCCACTAAAAGTCACCAAAATGCCAATTCATCAATTTTACAATCATGCAAAGGTTTGAGCAGCAGATTCCACTGGCTAACGCAGTCAAATACAAACACTCTTCAAGAAACAGTTCACCCAAAAATGAAAATGTACTCATTCTTTATAATATTTACTCACTTGATTTCCAAACCTTTATGAATTTCTATCTTCTGCTGAACATAAAAGAAGATATTTTGAAGAATGTTGGAAACCGGTAACCACTGACATCCATAGTAGGAAAAAAAAAAACACTGGAAGTCAATGGTTACCGGTTTCCAACATTCTTCAAAATATCTTCTTTTGTTCCAAACCTGTTTGAATGGATTTTTTTTTTCTGTTGAAAACAAGTGGAGGATGAGTTAATAATGACAAAATGTTTTATTTTAGGAGAACTATCCCTTTAAGAAGCCAATGTATGTGCAGGGCTTTCTTTTGTGGGTCACACTTTATTTTAATGTACAATTCACATAATCAACAAACCCTTAATTAAGAGCTTAATAAACTACTAATTACCTGCTTATTAATAGTTATTAGTTGGGTTTAGGTGTTGGATTAGGAATGTAAAATAAGATGCTACTTTATAAGTGCTACTAACCACTAAATCTAATAATAATAGGCAGGTAATGCAGCAGTAGTAAAGAGTGTGAATTGTTAGCCTTTTGTTTTGACACTCATCTGTTGTTTCCCCTCCAGCAGCTGGTATGAGGAGCAGCTGAACTGAGAGAGAAACAAACGTCTCCTAAAAATAGGGGAGGGAGGGTAAAATTAGTGAACTTTAAGGGGGTCCTCGGACACCCTATATGGGGCAGGAGCCGCTGCAATCCCAGAAGACGCTAAATAAACTGACGGCAACCGGAGGAGGGGGAAATGTGACACTGGGTTGTTCGTGCCACTTGGCTAGACCTTGGCATCAAACATATATCAGAGATGCCTGAAGGGTCAAGATTGTCATTGTAATATCCTGTTCCTGCTCATTAAAAGCTTGGGAGGCTTAATGATGAGTGGCTCTTATATTGTTGGTCATTAGTGAAGTGTTTGCTATGATTTTATAATGTACACTGTAAAACATCTGGTAATTAACAGTGTTTTCTGTTTATTTATGGTTGTTAATTGCATTATGGGATGTTGATCTGCTCTGTTGCCTTTTAATGTTGAAATTTCAACTCTACGGTTTACCAAAGTGACTTTTATTATGAACTTTTAGTAGTTTTAAATAATATAATGTATAATAAATCATATATCAGGGTTTCTGCAGCTTTCATAAAGTCAAATTTAAGATCTTAAGACCATTATCAATGTAATTTAAGACTTATTCAGGGATAAACTCTGTAAGGATTGTTTTCTAATGGAAAAGGAAAAGATTTTTACTATCCTCATCAAAGGATAACATAACAAAATATTAACAACATTTCCTTAAAAAGTCTCTCCAGGTCAGTGTCCTCACCATAAATAAATTACTTTTAAACGAATGTTATTGTAAAGAAGATAACTATATTGGTAAATAGAGTTAAAAACTATTTGTTAAAAGTTCTATTGAGATGGATTGTTGGTGATTGGATGATTTCGGCCTGAATGAGTAGCTTTTCATAGGACAATCAAGACCTGTTTAAAATAATTTAAGACCTACAACACAATATTTCAGTAAATTTAACACTTTTTAAGGCCTAAAATGTAGTTTTAGGAAATTAGGACCCTGCGAACACCCTGATATATGGAGAATTAAGTCTGTAAAATATCAGAAAATGTACTGGCAGTTTATTACAAGGCTTTTTTGCAACCCAGACAATATATCACTTTAAACTATTAAAACTAGCTTAAAGGTTGTTGGAAGAAAGATGAACGTCTCACAATGCAAAACAAAAGCATTTATAATCAGGGAAAACTAAAAACACGAATCCCAAAACACAGAAAGCTGCTAATTTATGGACCTATATTTTACAGTGAAGTATTATTAGATAATGCACGATTATGAACAAGGAAATACATTGGCGTTCTCCTTTTGAAGGCCTAATATGGTGGCTGTGTAAAAGGGAAAATGAAAATGTACTCGTTGTTTACTCATCATCACGTATTTCCAAAAACCTTTATACATTTCTTTATTCTGCCGGACACAAAAGAAGATATTTTGAGGAAAGCTGAAAACCTGTAACCATTGATTAAACAGTAGGAAAGAAATACTATGCAAATCAACATTTACAGGTTTCTAACATTTTTCTAAATATCTTTTTGTGTGTTTAGGAGAAAAAAATTAACTTAAAGGTTTGAAACAAGAAAAGGGAAAAGAGTTTAGGGGTGAACGATCTTTGAGTAAAAGTTAAGTTCAACAAAGCACTCAAGCAGGATTATTTTTCAATATGATATTTTCCTTCATCCTCTTTTAAAGGATAATACTTCTGCATCTGTAGCTTTCTAAGAAAGAGGAAGAAACTGCTATCCAACAGACTATCCACACCCCACAATAATTCATGCTGTTTATTGGCTAGAAGTGTCCTGCATGGTTTACCTGATTTTACCCAGTTTTTTTTTTTACAAAAAGCACTACACTTTTTTATATGACACTGACCAAAACAAGCCATATAAATAATAACCTACTGATGTATGATTGTGTGTGTGTGTGTGTGTGTGTGCGCGTGCGTGAGTGTGTGTGTTTGCGTGCGTGTGTGTGTGTACACTGTAAAATAATCCTGGTTGCCTTAAATTTTTAAGCTGAATCAATTAACCTTATGACTCCATTGAACTTATTTTATGTTAAACTGACTTAAAACAGCTTGTGTAACTTATAAAATTAAGTAAGATCATGATTAACTCAGTTTAATAAGTTACAATGACCTATGCTGTGAGGTCTAATTGATCATATAATTTGTTGCAGTATATATGTGAAGAGTTTAGATGAAAAAACCTCTAAATGCCATCTTAAATTTTACTCTAAAATGAGCATTTTCATCAGGCTCATGTGTGTTTGTTCAGTAATATCAATTTTATGGCAAAAATACGTCCTTTTCCTGGTCTTTAAAGTGAAATAACTCAACATAAACGAAGGAGGCTGAAAAACTGTTCATTTTCTATGGAAATTTCAGACGGGACTCAGAGGTTTTTGCCTCTGAACTCTTCATATACTATTTTAACTAAAGACTAAACACTACAGTATACATATATTATAAGCCTACATGTAAATTATAGATGAATACATGTAAATACAAGCTTTTATTTTGAATGCGTGATTATTTTTGACACGCTAGTTAAAATTAAAACTACTATACTAATCTTCCAGCAAAGAAGTTGTGTTTTTAATGGTAAACAATCATAACCCACCCACTGTCATGCCCTTATATTGAGATGCAGTCCACAGACATCCAGTGCGAAGGACATCCTGTGTCCACTAGTGGCCCCGGACTCCCTTACACGGGCCTGCACCGCCCGCTGTGCTTTGGGGTCTGCCGCGCCATGTATGGAGCGTCCCGCGCGCCCGGAACTCGACCCACCGACACCCAAATATGGACGAGGATCGGCAGGAATTCCGTTTGAATGCATTGACATTCCTTAATGGTTGTCCGAAGTGCAGTAAAAGCAGAGGACGGGTGTGTGTATATATGTGATGAAGGTTTGAGCAGGTCACTGTGTGTAGCGGGAGCACTTCTGCTTTACTTCAGGACTCACGAGCACGAGCAGACGCAGGTAAGAGCGCGCAGCCGCGGGAACGCGCACCCGCATTAATGAATTTGAATGAGAAGCGGACGCAGTGTTAACAAGGATAGCCATTTATGAACATTTATGATGATGTCAATGGGAATATTTAATGCTAAGTGGTTTACAAACTGCTTGTTCTGTTTTTATTCACTTTAATGCGCTGATCTGATGTTAGAGTAAACTTTTCTCGGTAAATCTTAAAGGGATAGCTTATACCTGAAATGTGAAATACTCCTATAATTAATCTGGTAGCAAAATGTCCTGTTTTGACTTGAGTTGAGCAGAAAAATTAAATGTATAAAGGCTGAGAACAACTTAAAGGTGAGTAAATAATAGCAGAATTTTTGTTTTTGCTTGAACTATCGGCATTTTTTTAATTATAATAACTGTAATATTAGTTATATATTATGTATTAATCAGTACTATAAGGATCACAAAAACATCCAAGTGTTTGTTTATCACTTATTTTGTCATTAAGCAGTAGTGAGATTATGTTAGTATACAGTTTACAGCTGTTGACAACTTGATTAAGCTATTTGATGATGTTCTAAATGCAAACAAAATCATATTAGCAATAATAACAACTATTCTCTTATTTTTATTAAAATTAAATGTAGATTATAGTATATGACATATTCCGCTAACTAAACGTACACATTAAAATGTCTGAGTAATGCAGTAGGCTAACTTAATTACTTTCATATAGTCTGAACTAGAGTAATCAAACTCTTTGAATAACTAAATAAATGCAACATTCATATTTTAATATTTATTTTATGAATTTAATTTTAAATAATATTAATTACAATTTAAATATTTAATGTTGAATTTACATTTTAATATAATATAAATATTACAAATATTGTTAACATCATTTCTCATCTGAATATTAAATATCGTGCATCCCGGGTGTGTGTGAGGATCCGGTCTCTCACCCTGCAGGAAGGAGCGTAGCCTGGAGAACTGGTTCTCATACTGCTGAGGGTCCGCCTGACACGGGGCTGCAGACACCACATTGGCACAACTCGACTCGGTCTGAACTGCACAGGTCAGAAACACAGGGAAACAGTCGAGATTAGCATTGCTTTTGTTATCATTTACGGTTACATTTGAAGTCAGAATTATTAGTCCTCCGGTAAAATTTTAATTCTTTTATATTTTCATATGTTCTGTTTAACAGAAAGATTTTCTTCAACAGATTTAGAAACATAATAGTTTTAATAACTCATTTCTAATAACTGATTTCTTTATCTTTGCCTGATGACAGTAAATAATATTTGACTAGATATTTTTCAAGACACTTCTATACAGCTTAAAGTGACATTTAAAGGCTTAAATAGGTTAATTAGGCAGGTTAGTGTTACGAAAGTCATTGTATAATGATGGTTTGTTGTGTAGACAATGGAAAAATGATATTGCGTAAGGGGGCTAATAATGTTGACCTTAAAATGGTTTAAAAAATAATTTTATTCCAGCCAAAATAAATAAAACAAATAAGAGTTTTTCCAGAAAAAAAAATTATAGGAAATACTGTGAAAAATTCCTTGCTCTGGTAAATCATCTGGGAAATAATAAAAAAAATTTACAGGAGGTCAAATATAATAATTTGGTTTATTCACCTGTCAGACTGGCCGCCATCTCCTCAGCGGTTTGGGAGAGTTTTGCTCCTTTCAGTGATCCATCAGTGTCGATATACTGTCTCCTCTTCAGGTACTGCGTCACCGCATACTGTATCTGCTCCGTGCGGACACGCTTCATCTCCTCAAGAACACACAGAATACACACTAAACATCAAGCATCTGTAGAAGCAAATCATCTAAGTATCATAACAGGGGAATATAGCTTGAATATTTGATTCATTTTTAGAAAACCTACAAGTGTTACTATTTTCCCAGAGGTATGATGAAGGGGCGTTTTCTAGGGATGTCTGAGGTCAAACCTGAGGTGAGAATTTTGCTATTTTCAGAGCTGTGGTGTGCCTGCGTTGAGTTTTTATGGATTATATTCTTGTGTGGTGTTTGCTAACTGGATGTGCGCCCTCAATGGGAGATCTCTTATATCATTTGCAATAAAGCTGTGAAAATTCTGCACACAATT
The DNA here is from genome assembly GCF_903798145.1 of Danio aesculapii. Lineage (NCBI taxonomy): Eukaryota > Metazoa > Chordata > Actinopteri > Cypriniformes > Danionidae > Danio > Danio aesculapii. The sequence continues at coordinate 6,643,325 of NC_079435.1, read as the reverse complement.
AAAAAATTGACTTATCGTAATAATAATGATGATTTCATAGTATTTTTTGTTCCTACTACAAACGCAAATGTCTTTTTTTACAGCAGAAATCTTCAGAATATCTTGCTTTGTGAACAAGAAAAAAAATTAATAAAAGTTTAGTGTCACTAGAATGTGAGTAAATGGTGAGGAAATGTTTATTTTGGGTGAATTACCGCAGTAATTTTGGCATAGTGAATCAAATGGTTGAGTCGGCACACAAGCTCTGACATTACTCAAATTGAGGTAAAATTGGTTTTATACTCGCAAATTCAGACTTTCTTCTTAATATTACAATCAGAACAGTCTTCTTTGCAAATGCTGAACAGGGATTTCACATTACAGGGTTCATACACATTTTTACTACAAAATTCCATGACTTTTCCAGGACTTTCAAATCAATTTTCATGACCCAATGTTTCATGTAATGTCTAAATATACGTAGTAAATCATAAGAAACGTTAAAATTTATTACAGCATTTCATAAAACACGCAATAGTTTCCATTTATTTTAATATCTATGTAAAATAGACGATGCTTACACAGCACTAATGATGTGAGAGCATGTTTTTGGCCAAGAAAAGAAAATTAAAAACAACTAACCTCCATTCCAGTATACAGATATTTGTCAAACTAATTTTAGATGATGTTAATAGTTTGTTAAACTTGTAATAGTAGGTAAACCTACTTCTATTGTAAAGCCGTGATCACACTGCACTTTTCACTCAATAGACTTCCATTTATAGGCATGCTAATGCGGCAGACCAGAAACGCTAGCACGTGTTTCGCATTTCACTGCATTCGTAAGTTCAAGCTTGGTGAAATCTTACCTGTGAAATCACATCAGGTGAATGTGTGAGACCAATAGAAGATCATATAAAATAAGAAATTTACAATATGGAGCAATCGCTCAATTGTCTAATCATATTGTTTAACCCTGCCCCTTTTCACAGCGCTGCACGACAGAATTTCGCAAGCACAAGCTCAAGTGTGACCGCAGCTTAAGCCGCTAAATGACTAAATGTAATTTCCATGACTTTTCTAAAACCTTGTGGGTTTTTCTGTTTTTCCAGGCCTGGAAAATGGCATGTAAAAATTCCATGACTTTTCCTGGGTTTCCAAAACCGTATGAATCCTTATATTAGCTGCCAACGAGTATCAAAGCACAACATTGTTCATAGTCAGGTAAATGGTGATACTGTTGTTCTGACATCACAATTACATGCGTTTACATGCAATATTCAAAGTAGCATGCTAAACAATATAGTGACCTTGACGCAAGTTGTCACGGTTCAAAAACAAATGAATGTGTCAATATAAAGCCAACTTTACCTCAATATGTTTAAGCTCTATATATATATATCTATTTTTAGAGTATACTTTGAGATTTTTTACTCATATGCTTGTGTGGTTTTTGCTTACTCGATGTACGCACTTGATGGGTGATCTCTTATTTACAATCTCTTATTTAAAATATAACTATAAAAATACAAACTTAGACGTATCTGCTATTTTTGTTCCTACGACGAATGTAAATGTCTGTTTTTACCCCCAGAAATGTTCAAAGCTGCTTTGACACAATCTACATTGTATAAGCGCTATACAAATAAAGGTGAATTGAATTGAAATATCTTGTTTTGTGAAGAAAAGACAATTATCAAAGTTTAGTATCACTTTAATGTGAGTAACTGGTGAGGATTTTTTTATTTTTTGGGTGAAATACCCCGTTGATTTTCGCGTAATGAATCAAACTTTCGCGTCCGCATTCAACATCTGACGTTGTTCAATTAATGCTGCCTACTTAGGGAACTCGTTTAGAGTTTGGAGATACAGCCTTAGTAGCAGGTTAGATTTTGTGCAATGCAACAAAGCAATGGAGGGTGAAAAGCCAGAACACAAATCAATTCACGAGAATCTTAAGATAACCTTAATTAAACTAATTGAATAAATCAAGGCTACTCAAGAGACTCCTGCAGCTGCGCGGCCCTCGACCATCATCACGTTTCCAGATTTCTGAACACAAATACACTAAATCTATTCCGGTTTACAGCTCCTCATAGTTTAGCAAAGATGTTAAAACACCTACTGCATAATCCGTGAATGCCTGTCCTGGAGAAAAGTGCTGTTTTACGCCATGAAAGAGGCTGTGAGACTGACCGCTTCTCTTCTCCAGCGCAGCTCCATGTGTCGAGCGATTTTTTTCTTCGGCGCTTCCACTGACGGCGCGCTGAGACTTGCAGGTGCTGCACTGCGCCATCTAGCGCATTGACAGAATCAACAACGCGCAGCATCTTCCCCAGGGAAGTTGACTTTACTAAAACACTTACTTTTAAAGTGTTTGTTTACTGTTTATTTGTTTTTATACATGCATTGGAAATACATTTTCGTATATATTGCTGTTGAGAACTACCATTAATCCTAACTAATGTGCTATTTATTGTAACACTGTTCCAGGATTAGTTTCATGTCTCAACGACTCTTCATCCGTATATGAGAAAGATTTTAAACGGTTTTAGGATCAGCTGCAGAGGAGCGCATGCGCATTCCTGTGATGACGCTTATTATGTGCGCGCCTGACTTCAGTGAGCGCGCGGTAAACGGCTTTTCTCGATTTCACATCGCATTTCGTCGCTTCTGAGCGGTTTCTGGCGGTTGTAAACGGACTGTGGACCGGGTATGTTTTCTCCCCCGCGGCACACCGGGCTCAGGCCGCAGACAGGCGCCCCGAACCGGCGGACGGAGGAGTGTGAGCGTCGTTCAGCCCGGACTGCTGTTTTCTCCGCGCCGCTCCGCTGTCACAGCACGGTAAAAACACAGTAAACACTCTGAATTAACACTGACATGCGTGTGTTTTAGATATATACATGATGATGATGATAATAATTTAATAATATATATCCTGGGACTGAAGAATATCATAATTAAGTGTTATTAACATTTGATTATTTAGCCATGGTAATTTTTCCAGTAAATTTAATCTTAAATCAATTACATTTTTATATTAGTATTAATTTTAGATACTTGTATGACATGTTATATTCATTGTATTATATTAATATAAATAATTGTAGTAGTAATAATATACCATTTATTTTAGACCCATATACAGAATAACAACTGTCACCACTTGGCATTCATATTATTTTGTCTGGATTATGAATTATTATGTCTGTGTAAATGTAATGTATGTTTTATTCTTTAAACTACTATTGACATTTCTTCCAAATTTGAAATAAAAACAATTATAGTTGTGCAAAATGACAATAAAGTGACATCCTTTAATGTTTAGACAACGAAATACAATGTTTAAAATTTTGAAGTTTGAGTTAATATACCAATATTTGCTTGAATAATCTGATTTTTAAGTGACAACAAGTGAAAACATTTCTTATTCTTACAAATTGGCATTTTCTGGGGGGGAAAAGGGATTAAAATGACAATATATTGATTTGAAAATCAGAAGAAACAAAGACATTTACAGAATAAAGCCAATATTAATATTTAGCTCAATCTAATACCTAGTAAACCAAGTCTTTGATTGATTAAACATACATATTTTACTTCTAAAATATTAAATAAAATAATATAATAAATAAAAATATATAATAAAATAATATATTTTTTACAGTAATTATTAATCAATATAACTTGATTAGTTATTCCAAATTCATTCATTTATTTCTTTCGGCTTAGTCCCTTTATTCATCATTGGGTTGCCACAGTGGAATGAACCATCAACTATTCCGGTATATGTTTTACACAGTGGATGCCCCTTCAGCTGAAAGCCAGTACTGCGAAACACCCATACACCTTCATTCACACACACACACACACACACACACACATACATACACTACGGCCAATTTAGTTTATTCAGTTCCCCTATATAGCGCATGTGTTTGGTCTGTGGGGGAAACCGGAGCACCCGGAGGAAACCCACGCCAATGCGGGGAGAACATGCAAACTCCACACAGAAATGCCAGCTGACCCAGCCGGGACTCAAACCAACAACATTCTGCTGTGAGGCGACTGTGCTAACCACTGAGCCACTGTGTCGCCCTTAAATAATAAATAAAATAATATTTTTTACAATAATTATTGATCAGTATAACTTGAAGAATTTAAGTTGCCTAATTATTCCAAGTTACATTTTAAATTAAATTTTTTGCTAATTATATATGCAATTGTTTTGATTTTCTCCCTTGCAGATCTACTCCCACGCGAGTTCAGAGTCATGCCGTCGTCGAATCTTATAATTTTGATGTGCAGACTTTTGGATCGTCTCTACCTGTTAAGGTCATGGAGGCGCTGACCATGGCTGATGGTGACAATCTTTGTTTGTATAGATTTTGGCTGTATTTTAGAGCCGATCCAGTGTGTATATAATGGTCTGAAATCCTCTAAATGTTTATTTCTTTCAGTGGATGATCAGATCTCGGTAAAGGTGGACGCGTCTGGTTGGGCTTGGATGGTTTGTGGGGAGCGGCTGATTGTGTGGAAAGTATCTCAGACGTCTGTGGCGAAGGTCAGAAAAGCGGGCACATTTCCTATACATTTTTTTCCTTCTGGAGAAAGTCTTATTTGTTTTATTTTGGCTAGAATAAAAGTAGTTTAATTTTTAAAAGCCATTTTAAGGTCAATATTATTAGCCCACTTAAGCAATATTTGTATTTGATTGTCTAAAAAACAAACCATCATTATACAATAACTTGCCTAATTACACTACCTCGCTTAATTAACCTAGTTAAGCCTTTAAATGTCACTTTAAGCTGAATACTAGCATGTTAAAAAATATTTAGTAAATTATTATTTACTGTCATCATGGCAAAGATAAAATAAATCAGTTATTAGAAATGAGTTATTAAAACTATTATGTTTAGAAATGTGTTAATCTTCTCCCATTAAACAGAAATTGTAGAAAATAATACAGGGAGGGCTAATAATTCTGACTTTAACTGTACTTACTTTTTCTTCACAAAACAGTACATGTTTTTAGGACTTAGAATAAGTAGGTGAATTGGGATGCAGTATATAATTACAATTTGAGTGTTGTTCTGCAAACATTGTGCTGTTTTATTTTGTTGCTCAGCTGTCGGTGTGTAAGGACCTCCAGCTGCCACCCAGTGAGTTTGCATACAGTGCTGATCTGGTCTCCATCAGTTCCTCCGGGCCGCTTGATCTGGCTCCCATTCAGGTGAGATGCTGCATATGAACATCAGAGGAGATTTCAGAACTGCAAATGTGCTTTTAATTGTAGCAAAATTGTACACCACAAAACAGGGAACAATCAACATTGCAGGGCACATTTACCATTGAAATAATAAAATAAAAAGATTCTTCTAAGAAACAACAACAGCAACAAGGAGCAGTACAAAAGATATAGACCCTTTTCACACTCCCGGGTTTCTCGGTAGCTGAAGTCATTATAGTTGGGAAAACTTTGAGCGGGGATGAATGGGGAAAATACAACAACTCATTTTACTTATTTGCTCAAATAATAATAAAAGAAAAACGCCACGATGATTTTATAAAGACATTCAGAAAAAGGAAAAATTTGTGTGAGACTGATGACGGCAGGCAGAGGAGAGAATAACATCAAATTTGCTGACCTGTCCCATAAACTCTGTATTAGAAACACCACGCACAATCAGTAGTTTGTTTGTTGTAATTTGAAGCAAAGATGATAATGCATAAATAAATACATATAAATGTTCATAAGTTGTTTTTTTAAAATGAAAATATTAAAAACTTTAAAGGATTTAAGATGCTGATGACAGTTAAACGCGTCATAACAGGCTTGTGAAAAGGGTCCATTCATCAAAATAAAAAATATATATAATATAATAATAAATATTTTGAAATTGAAGTACAAATGCTTCAGTTTTCTGAGCCTACCTCAGAACAAAAACACTTAAAAGAGATGCAAATGTGTTTTTCACAGTCTATCAGTGCTTTGGCCGTGTCTCCTGATGGTCTGGTTCGCTTCTGGCCCAGTCTGGCGCATGAAGGGTCTTACACTGAGATCTCTCTGGACCTGAGTGGACACTTGTCCAACTATGTGGCCGCTGTTAAGGTAAAAACCAGACATTTTCTCTTTGCAAATTAAGAAGCATTTTATTCTGTGGGTAATTTATTTGATATTTAGTTCACTCTTTTGAAAAGAGTTTTAGTAATGTTAATAAATAAATAATTTAGCACTAAATACAAATTTCATGGGTGCTTTGTCATCATAGGAATACATTTTCAAAATATATATTTCAATGTACATTTTAATTGTAATAATTAATATAATATATAATTTCATTATAAAAATTTATTTATGAAATCTAAAATAAATGTAAACCTTGAAAATAAATAAAATTATTTCATTAGTTCATTCTGATCTGACAAAAAGTTTTGTTAAATGACATTTGTCAAATACTGAGTCTAAGTCTAATAAAACATTTGTCCCGTTATCCCATTTGACCAGTCGTTAATATACTCAAATGAGAGAATTGACACTCTCTTAACTGTTTTTATTTATTTTTTGGTCAAAAAATGTAGCTGTAGTTAAAAAGATTTTTTTTTAAATATATGTATGTCTTTTTTCTTCCAAAGCATTGAACATTATTGTGCCTTAAAATGTAATTGTGCATATGATGTCTATATACTTACCTTTTAAAGGGCTGAAAAAGGCGTTTATATACGTTTTTCATTCTGGGACTGTTGTCTTGCTCATTCAGGGTGGGAGTTTCATCGTGTCTTCGTACCGTGGTCATCTGCTCCGGCTCTCTGCAGATTCCTCTGGGAAGCTGCACCACAGGCCTGTCCAGCAGGGTCAGGGGATGCTGTCGGGCATCGGCCGCAGGGTTTCCAGCCTCTTTGGGATCCGTGGCCAACCAGCCGACCTCTCTGTCAGTATTAGTGCTTCCTGTAAAACAGGGTTCCCACAGAATTTCTGAGATATCAAGGAATAACCATTGTGTACTGTTCAAACTGACTACCTTTTCATTATGTTCATGGCTGTTTTTTGCCCCTTTGATTTCCATTATAAGCACATTTTTTTGATCGCCAAGACATAATCGCGTGTAATCATTCATTGTTGATTGTTGTTGATCCATTCCTGTCATTTTTACTGTTTTACTGTTAGAAGGTCAATTTCAGAACAGTGTAAAATTGAAACTCTTGAATCTGCATTGGTTAGTATTTGACTCTTAGTGTTAATTTTTTGACACTGTGTTGGTGTTAAAAAGTGTTAAAATTAACACTTTGTGGGTAGTTCCCAAATATGCACTTTTAGAGTGTTGAAATGAACTCTTGGTGTTAATTTTCAGATTTTACTGTCTATATTTCCCTCATCAGGTGTACAGTGTGCTGTGGGTGAAGGCCTTCAGCTGTCTATACTCCCTCAGCTCATGTGGTCTCAGTAAATGGGAGGTGGACGAGAACAGCGAGACGCAGGTTTTGAGCTGGAGCACCAATCAGATCATCACCGACAGCATTACAGACGCCATCTGGGTCAGACATGTTTGCTGCAAGATTATAGAATTAAATGTGCTTTTTTTATTTATTTAAATGGGTAGTTCACTCAAATTACTCGTCTTCAGGCCACTGGGTAATGTACGTGACTTTTGTTATTATTCAGTTACAAGTCAATTCAAGCTTTACTGTCGTTCCGCTACATGTGTGGGCATACTGAGGAACGAAATGCCGTGTCTCGCAGGATAACGGTGCTACATAAATTAATCATAAATACAAACACAACACTGGACATAAGAGCTATTTTAAAAACCTATGCATAACTAACATATACTATAAGATAAAATGTTCTATAAGATAAGATTCAAAACGTTTTATCCAATAAGTATAAGTCACTTACATCTTCAGTGGCCTCAGGGTGAGTAAATTAATTGTGGTTTCATTTTTGGCTCAACCATTTCTTTGATATGACACAGAATCTAGCATTCTTACATAGATACGTTTTTAAAATCCAAGTATAATTGATTTAAATAGCAAAAAAATGGTCCAAACAGTTACTTTTTTCCCTACCTGAACTCTGACCTTTGGATTATTTACAGTTGAAGTCAAAAATATTAGCCCCCCTGTTTATTCTTTTTCCCAATTTCTGTTTAATGGAGAGAAGATTTTTTTTCAACACATTTGTAAACATAATAGTTTTAATAACTAATTTCTAATCACTGATTTATTTTATCTTTGCCATGATGACAGTAAATAATATTTGACTAGATATTTTTCAAGACACTTCTATACAGCTTAAAGTGACATTTAAAGTCTTAACTAGGTTAATTAGGTTAACTAGGCAGGTTAGGGTAATTAGGCAAGTTATTGTATAACGATGTTTGTTCTGTAGATTATTGAAAAATATATAGCTTAAGGGGGCTAATGATATTGACCTTAAATGGTTTTAAATAAAATTAAAAACAATTAAGACTTTCTCCAGAAGAAAAAATATTATCAGACATACTGTGAAAATTTTCTTGCTCTGTTAAACATAATTTGGGAAATATTAAAAAAAAAAATAATAAATTAAAAGGGGGGGGCGAATAATTCTGACTTAAACTGTATGTATATTTTTTACTGAAGCACCCCAAATGTACTGTTTGCATTTATTATATAAAGTTTTTATTTATGTGCATTAGTATAGAAATGTTTGAGGCTGTTGTAGGATTGTTTTTTCAAAAGTCTTTACAAATGAAGATATTTTAATCATCGATTTCTTTCTGGCCATTGAAAGTGTAATCACGCAAATCTCTAATGCTTCATAACATTCATAAAAAATGTTCATCAAGCTCATATTTAATTCTGTTTATCACATAAAGTGTCCAAAGACATTTATATGTTCATTCATTCATTTTCCTTCGGCTTAGTCCCTTATTCATCAGGGTCGCCACAGCGGAATGAACCGCCACTTATCCAGCATATGTTTTACACAGTGGATGCCCTTCCAGCTGCAACCCAGTTCTGGGAAACAACCATGCACACTCATTCCACCCATACACTACGACCAACATAGTTTATTCAATTCACCATATAGTGCATGTGTTTGGACTGGGGGAAACCCACACAACACTGGGAGAACATGCAAACTTCATACAAAAATGTCAACTGACCCAACCAAGACTCAAACCAGCGACCTTCTTGCTGTAAGGTGACAGTGCTAACCACTGAGCCACAGTGTTTTGACTAAATGGACAGAAATCTCCCAGGTTAGATTGGTGAACAGTGTTGTCGTTGTGTTGAACAGGAATATAAGTGATTTTTACAGTGAACTAACCTTTTTCATTTATTTTGTGTGATATCCTTCATTGGTCCTCTAGGATTCAGAAAGTAACTACTCGGAGATCAAGAAAGGAGTGAACGTCTTGTATCTGGACATGCAGCACAGCAAGTGAGTGTGTAATAATGATGCTAAATAATCATGTTCGGTTTATGCTGTAATGCATATACAGTAATGGCTCATACTTGCGCTGTGTGTTTCTCCAGCGCGGGGCTGGTGGTGCTAGCAGCCGCCTGGTATCCGGGCGATACTCCATGCGTGGCGTATTTCTGTCTGGTCACGCTTGCAGAAAGCATAGTGCCGTCCCCAGACCTGCTCACAGTGGAGGTCACCAAATACAACCCACCATTCCAGGTACACCACTGTAATTTTAGTTTTTATACATTTATATTTGGCAGATGCTTCCATTTAAAGACGGGAGGTTTATTTATATAGCACATTTGATGCTTATTTACTTATTCATTGATTTATTTACTTTATTATGCATTAATCACTTCTATAAGGGGTTTGAATAAATTTGTGTGGCAGCAGTGAGTGAATATAACCAGCTTCTAATGGTAAACATGTATTAATTCTACTTTTTATGATCATACTTAATTAAAAAATCTCTCCCTCATTAGCATAAACAGCCCTGAGTGAGAAGCAGCCATCAACCATTAGAGTTTTGAAACTACCACTATGCTGACACGCAGGCATTTGTAGCCACACCTCTTTTTGAAAAGGGGGCTAGGAGCACAATCTCATTTGCATTTAAAGCGACAATAACCAAAAATGCACAATTTGGATCAAATTAAAAGAGGCACTTCAAGGAGTTATTTGTGTGTTATTTTGAGCTGAAACGCATACACACTCTTGGGACACCAGAGACTTATTAGCATCTTGTAAAAATGGCATAATAGGTTCCCATTATATATTTATAATGTGCATATATAAATACACACATTAATATATTTGAGAAAATGTTTATTTATATTTAGATATAAAATATATATGTATGTGATACAAATTATATCTAAATTTAAATATCTATATAACAAAATAGTTTTGTTTTGATGCATGTGTATCACATAATCCATAATAAATATATATATACACACATATATCAAAACAAGCTTTTGTTTATGAATGCGATTAATCGTGAATAATCTTTGCCCAGCACTATTATTTTTAAATAAAATGTAATTATTGGAAATCAGTTATTGGTCATATAACCTCACAAATTATTGTATCGATATCAGTTATAAAAAAAAATCAGCTGCCACTACATTAAGTGGCTTTAACTAATATGTACGTACACTGAAATTATTAATTCGTTACAATGTACTTATTGCATAAATGCATGTTTTTACATTGTACTAATACATGCATGTTATTATATCTGTAAATAATTTCTGTCATTGCATTTCTAATCACACTGTTAAACATCCCTTACACCTTAATCCTACCCATACCACCAATCGTGTCCCTAGTCTTGCTTGTATCCCATCTCAATAGCACCAGCAGTGTTCTTCAATACATTATGAACACATTAAGTACATTGTATTTACAAGTTGATAAGTACAGAGTAGTTAAGGCCACTTAATATAAAGGGAGACCAAAAATCAAGATGGCTCAATTGTGCTCTGTTTTTCTCTGTCAGAGCGAGGAGGAGCTGCTGAAGACACGTCTGTGTTGCCCGATCCATCGAGTCCAGCTGCGTATCTCTATAATGAGGAGCTGGTGTTCGCCTGCAGCACCGGTGCTGGACGCGGAGGACTCGCTGAGGAGAAAATCCTCTTCAGCTCTCCAGGTTTGACCCTCAGCTGCTCCTGTGTTTATTATTAGTGCTTTGTCTCTCTATATTTTTAGATCTAAACTTGAGACACATTTTTATTCTATTGCTTTCACAATCTTCAGTGGTGTATTGAGTTGTTAAAGGGATAGTTCACCCAATTTTTGTAGTGTAACCATTGAGTTCCATAGTAGGAACAAAAATACTATGGAAGTCAATGGTTAAAGGTTTCCAACATTTTTCAAAATATCTTCTTTGTGATTTAATAGAAGAAAGAATCTTGTAAAGGTTAAAATGAGTAAAGGTGAGTAAATGATGACAGAATTTTCATTTTTAGGTGAACTGTCCCTTTAAATAGTTCTTTAAGTCTGTAGACTGCAGGTCAAGTTTGGAATAATTAGGCTGTTTTAATGTTTAATTTCTCTGGTGTTCTCTAAGGATGCATTTATTAATAATAAAAGCAATGTCTATGTGAATATATATTTAAAATGTAGTTTATTCCTGTAATTCAAAGCTGAATTTTAGTAAATGATGATACATTTGTCATTTTGGGTGAACTATCCCTTTAAAACTGTTATTTTATTACTGCTTTCATTGTTATTTTTACTCATATTTTTGGATTGTATTGGTTTTGTTTGATCAGTACAAGCTGAAGATAAATATGCTTTATAAATAACTCCACTTACTGTAGCTGTTGTGTGTGTTTCAGGTGACCGTGTGCGTGGCGGTGGGGTCTGCTCTGCTCTGCCGGTATTTTTCTCACAGAACAGTGGACTGGTTGCTGTTTTAGCCAGAGAAACTGCTTCTCTTCTCCCTGAGACCATGGAGGACTCGCTCTGCACTTCAGTGGCTGGACCAGGACCTGAGGTCTGTAAAATATACTGACATCGCATACATATACAATGGTCGGACAAAATTAACTGACCACTTTAAAAGCGTACATTTTTGATATATAATTATGTGTTTTGAGTAAAATTTGAACTAAAATTTCTTTCACATTTTAAAATTAAATATAGCATGTATTATTCTTGTGGCGAAAGTCTTTGTTTTTTTTTTGTTTTTGGCTGGAAATAAAAAAGATTATTTAAAAGAATAAAAAATGCTACGGTTAATATTATTAGCCTCCTTAAGAAACCACTGTTAAATGAATCTAGTATTTAATCTAGTTAAGCCCCTAGTTAAATGAATACTAGCATCTTGTAAAATAAGCTACTATTAAAACTACTATATATAAATATGTGTTGAAGAAATGTTCTCTCCATTTAAACAATGCTTGGAAAGTATTAAAAAAATTTTTAGACAAATATTAACATTTTAATCAAACCCATACCTCATAAAAGCACTAATCCAGACAAACTGAGAATTAGAAAAGCACAAACTAATTAAACAAATACGCTGTGGTAAAATTGAGTTTTTCTGTTCATTACATATGATTTATTGCCAATTAATAATAATTATTGCTCCAGCATGAGACCTGTTTTAATTTGACTGCTAATTTGGCTTTGATTTTATATGAACGTTCAAACAAATGAATTATATTGACTGTTATTTTGGATTTAATGTTGGTCATTGATACTGTTTTACCTCTATTTAATTAACGAACATATTTCTTTTTTTTTTTTAGGGTACTCCATTAGAGACGCCACCCAAAATTGACATGGTGGCCCAGGAGGACAAAACCAGACTTCTGAAGCAAGCATTCCTGCAGTTCTGCCGGTCAGTTCTGCTCTCTGCTTACATTTTAAACACTAGTAGACATTATATCTATACTGAAAGCACATTTTTAATGAAGAATCTAAGTTGTTTATCATGCGTTGGACTAAAAAAAATCCGTTTTTAAATTTGTTTATTGTATTATTTCTTATTGAATTATGAAGTTTTTGTTGTTATTGGTCACACTTTACAATAAGGTTTCAATAATTAGTGTATTTACTAACAAAGAAACTAAGTGTGAACAATACTTGTAGAGCGTTTATTAATCATAGTTCAATATTTACTAATGGATTACTACAATCCAATTCATGCTTGTTAACATTAGTTATTGCACTGTGAGTTTGCATGAACTAAGAATCAACTAACATAAGTATTGTAATAATGTATTTTCATTATTTGTTTATGTTAGTGAATGCATTATTGGTAACACTAGTTTAGGTCACTACTAATATACACTACTAATGAGCTGTTTATTAATAGTTAGTAAGGTAGTAGTTGGGTTTAGGTTTTGGGTAGTATTAGGCATCTAGAATAAGATCATACTTTATAACTGTTAATATCTTTATAATAGGCAGGTAAGAAGCTAGTAGTCAATAGCATGAATTGTGACCTGAACTAAAGTGTTAGCCAATTGTCTATTACAACCTATTGTAAAGTGTTACCTTGTTGTTGTTATTATTATGTAATCTGTGTCTATCTATATTGATCTTGCTATGGAATAGGCATAACTTGGAGATGTGGCAATAAATAAACAAACAAATATGCTCTGTTTGTGTTTGTTGTGAGGTCAATAACTCACTGATGATGATGATGGTGTTTAATCTGCAGTCATGATCTGGTCGGAGCTCAGAGTATGGTGGATGAGCTTTTCCCCAGTGATGGAGAAGGATCTGCTGATCTGGATACTGTGGTCACTCAGATTGATCTGGATCTGGTGGATGATTATCCTGCATGTGACCCTCGCTGGGCCGAGTCTGTTCCTGACGGTGAGACATGAGCACACAATTAAATTTTGTTTTGGCCTGATTAATTAGATCTTCCAAAGCTTGAAATCATCCTAAATTCATGCACATAAATAAAGGAAAAATTCAGGCTGCGAAATAAGAAGGCAAGGCAAGTTTATTTCTATAATACATTTCACACACCGTGGCAATTCAAAGTGCTTTACATAAACAGGAATAAAAGAGACAAGTATAAGAAAAAATAAAAACAAATAATACAAAAACAGATTAAAATGTGTTAAAACAGGTTATAAAAGAATGAAAAAGAAAAGAAAGACACAATAGTGCGATCTGTCGGACGTAGCACAGTGCTCATGCAGTAGTATGATTATTGTGTATATTTTAAAAATATATGTACTATGAGACGTCTGTTAGTTATAATATCATTAGTACTATAAATACTACTAGTAATAATTTCCATATATAGAGTGATGTGAATGGCAATGCAAAATTATTATCTGGAAAATGTCAGTATAAATGCTATTATTATTCATTCATTACTTTTCGGCTTAGTCCCTTTATTAATCCGGGGTCGCCACAGCGGAATGAACCGCCAACTTATCCAGCACGTTTTACGCAGCGGATGCCCTTCCAGCTACAACCCATCTCTGGGAAACATCCACACACACTCACTCACACTCATACACTACAGACAATTTAGCTTACCTAATTCACCTATACTGCATGTCTTTGGACTGTGGGGAAAACCGTAGCACCTGGAGGAAACCCACACGAACGCAGGGAGAACATGCCAACTCCACACAAAAACGCCAACTGACCCAGCCGAGGCTCGAACCAGTGACCTTCTTGCTGTGAGGCGACAGCACAACCTACTGCGCCACTGCATCGCCACTTAATAATTAACTACAAATAAATGTGTTATAATTCTCTCAGATGATAATAATAATAATGTTAATTATTGTTTAATTGACAAAATAAGTTATTTGGCTAAAGTCTATAAGTAATATGTAAATACAATATCTATACAAAAAATAATCATACTTTTTTGTGGTTTTAATTATTTATTTCTAACAATTTATCAGTTTTTGTGTGTAAATTGTGTAGTTTCTAGTCAAAATACATCTGGAGGACAGTTTTTGATTCGATTTGCTTACAATATCCTAATCCTCTCCTAGTAAAACTTAGGCCTGGGTTCCCAGACAGGGCTTAGAACAGGCCAGGCTTAATAACTAATTAGGATATTTGAGTAATTTTTATAAATGTGCCTTAAATCATTTCTGGTGTCCATCTTGAGACAAAACAAAGGCACTGATATATTTTCAGATCAGTCAGTGCAGGTTTATTTCAGTTAAAACAGCTCAGAACTGCATTTTAGTTTGGTACTAGGCTTAAGCAGGGGAAATGTTAAATTCAATGGTTAAAGTTGTTCAATTTGGTCAGTTTTTTACACGATTGTGCATGTTTTGTCCTGTAGAGGGCGCTGGATTCACACTGACGTCCTTGATCCTTCTCCATCAGTTGGAGGATAAGATGAAGGCTCACCGCTGCCTCATGGACTTCCTGCTACAGGTTCTTCAATCAGCATTTTAGCATTGATATCGCAATGTGCACAGTCACAATAGTCACATGAAAAGAATTTAATCTGAATTATAGTTGACCAGGAGCTGCAGAATTGCATTTATTAAAGTATTTATACGGAATTTATATGAGTTCTGCAACAAAAAAATGTCTTGCATAGAATTTTTATCTTGTTTTTAGTCCAAATATCTACATTTCAAAGCTAAAACTATTGTTTTCTTTTACTTCCTCCACTGGCAGATAATTTTACTTATTTCACGGAAAATCTCTTACTTGTTTTACTTGTTTAAGGAAAACAAAACAATATTTTACTTGATATAAGAATATGTAGATATTTGGACAAGAAACGAGACAAAGCAAAGTAAGAAAAGCATTTTTCACATTGTGATAATTCAATTTCTGCATCTGAATACTGTTAGACTCCCCAGAAAACTGGCAAATAGAGCTATTCAACCCATCTTAAAAAAAAACTATTCATATCTGAAAATTTATTGCTGAAAAATAAAATATAGATATTAGATTTTTCCATTATCGTGCAGCCCTCTTCATTCTTCAGACGCTGTCCAGTAATGTGCTTTTCTGTATTACTTTCTATATAGACAGGCCTTCTAGACCGTCTCGCTTCCACAAAGGTGCGCTCGTGCTCAATGGCACACGACCTGCTGCTCTGCGAACATGCGGAGAAGCTCTCGGCCGCCATCGTGCTGAAGAACCATCATGCCAAACATCCCGAACTGGTGAACACAGCCATCCAGACGGCATTGAAGAAGAACAGCACAGACACTCCGACCAACCTGACGCCAGCGGATGTGTTCTTCAGAGAGGTGAGAGACTATGGTTGTGTCTCAATATGTGTCCTTCTTGCATCCTTAATGGATGAGCAGTGAGCAGAATAATGACAGCTCTTTGTACTCAATTATTTTTAAAACACTTGACTAAAAGTTTTACTCTTATAATTTACGCGAAGCATTATGGGACGCAGGAAAGAGGTGGATGTTTCTCTGTGATTCATCTCCTGTTTGTGTCTGCAGGTGTCTCAGATCTCCTCCATCTTCGAGTGTCTGCTGGATGAGGAGGAAAAAGCTTTGAAAGAGCATCTGGACGCGGCTCGGTGGGGCTCGGTGGTGCTCAGCGTTAATGACATCATCAAGGTGTGCAGCACGTTTTCACCTGTTTATTAATTTAATGCACTTTAATCAACAATCCAGTCGTTTTGTTCTTTGTTAGGGAGAATAGGTTTTGCTATACTACACTAAGCTGAGTTTGGAAACTGGGATAATCTTATCAGGATTTGTTGCAGCTAGAATAAAAAATAAACGTTATGAATGTCTTTATTCTCATTTACTATCAATTGAATACGTTAAATAATACATTAAATACATTTACCAATACAATAATATTTATTTATTTATTTGTTATTATTATTTTCCTTTTTCTGGGAATAACAACTCTGCATATTAATTTTAATCATTAATTATTTTGCCATTTGCGTTACGATATTATTTAAGTTAATGAGAAATTATACACTTTACATCAGGGGTGTCAAACTCATTTTAGCTCAGAGGCCACATAGAGGAAAATCTATTCTCAAGTGGGCCGTATTGGTAAAATCATGGTGTGTATGTGTGTGTGTATATATATATATATATATATATGCAGGGCTCAAAATTGCGACCGTTTTGGTCGCATATGCGCCCGAAATTTTATCTATGCGACCTCAAAATGTATTTGGGAGCATTTGTGCGAGTGCATAAAATTGTTGCATGCGACTGGTTTTCACTGCAAAATGTTCACTGCATGCGCGGATTCAGGAGACATTCACGCAGAATGCATCTTTGCACTTAAAACGCAGCGCTGAGGATCAGTTTAAAACTGTTTTGCTGCAGTAAACAAAGCCCGCAATGCCTGCCCCACCTTCGCGCTCTTCATATTGGCCCACTGCTCTAGAACTCACTGCAAATGGATTGGTTAATATCAGCTGTCAATCACTCAGTCAATGCAGAGGAGAGCAACAACCGCTAAAATGTCACGCGCTGAAGATGAGAATGAAAACAACATGACAGATTTTGTTTTAGAAACCACCTAAAGCTACAAATAATGGCACATCTGATTATTGATCATGTGGTGAATGTTAATCCACCATCTACACCAGGGGTGTCCAAACTCGGTCCTGGAGGGCCGGTGTCCTGCAGATTTTAGCTCCAACTTGCCTCAACACACCTGCACGGATGTTTCTAGAAAGCCTAGTAAGTGCTTGATTAGCTAGCCTAGGTGTGTCTGATTGGGGTTGGAACTAAACTTTGCAGGACACTGGCCCTCCAGGACCGAGCTTGGACATGCCTGATCTACACTTTTCCAAGAGTGGATAAAAGACTTCCAGTGGCTTCAAGTCCGCTATGATAATAACTAAAGCATTCACTGTAAAGTCTGTGGGACGGAATTTTCAGGTAACTGTTTGGAGAGGTTCTGTTTAATCCTTCGTGCAAGTGGAAGCTATGTAAAATTTAACACCACGTACACTATCGCAAAAGGGCTTGCACTGACTAAGATTAACCTAATATTGCAGCTCATATAATATTGCAGCTCATATTTTCCTCACTCATGCATATATATTTTTTGCTTGTCAGTTTTTAATGGTGTTGATTTCAAATGCAATAAATCTGTTATATAAAACTTGTAGTAATGGTGCTCAATTGGCTGGTGCGCCTAAATTTTTAAAGTTAGGAGCACCAGTGCTACCATGCAAAAAGGTTATTTCGAGCCCTGTAAATAACTTAACAACAACTTCAGATTGTTTTCTTTGTTTTAATAAGATCAATATAAAACATAAAGCTGGAGCCGGAGGACAACACTATCTCACCGCAATTCACAAGTTTTGACTTAGTGGCTAATTCCTACGATCTCATTTTTACGATTTATTATCAATTGCTTATCCACCAATGACGGTTTGGTTTAGGTGTGTGGTTGCAATTGCTACTGCGCCATCCAGTGGACACAATTGGAACAGCACTTTCTTTTATTCAAAAATTGCAGCTCATATCTATACTTTACAGAATCATCTTGCGGGCTGGATTAAACCCGTATGCAGGCCTGATCCGTATGTTTGACACCCCTGCGTTACATTATATAACAATTGAGAAAATGTAAAACATGGGTGTAATAATGTCCCATTGTCATTCAGCATAACATATATATATATTTTATGTAAACATTAAGCATATTTATGTTATAACTTGTACCAAATATCTAAAATAATCAGTAATCACACTAAATAATAAACTATTAAAAGTAATTTCAGTCAATTATCAAATCTCAATCTTAATAATTTTAAGCCATAATTTTAAATTCATGAGGCCTGAAAGAATGCTGTGCATTTTCTGTGAGTTTTTCAAATATATTCAAAATTTACTAATTATTTAGGATATTTTAATTGGTAAACTATACAAAATTAATATAATATAAAAAAAACATTTCAATCAATTATTTAAAAAATGTGTTATTTAAAGATCTTGTCACATCTTTGTCTTAAAATGCCTTAATGCTAATATACCTGGGCATTAAAGACTTAATTTAAATTCATGAGGTCTAAAAGAACTTTTTGCGTCTTCCTTGTCTGTGAGTTTGTTAAAATATTCATTCTCTTTTTTTTAATGTGGTAGGATATGCTTCAAGCAGCAGCGCAATACAGAGAGACCAAAGCATCTCTGTACAGAGCGCCTGAAAGCTGCAGCCCTGAGCCAGAGTACATCCCGTGGACAGGTACTTCTGAACACCCTCCATGCCGTTTCTCTGACCACAAGAGCAATGTATACAGTTCAAGTCAGAATTATTAAAATATTAGGAATTTTTCACAGTATGTCTGATCATATTTTTTCTTCTGGAGAAATTCTTATTTGTTTTATTTCGGCTAGAATAAAAGCAGTTTTTAAAAGCCATTTTAAGGTCAATATTATTAGCCCTCTTAAGCAATATTTGTTTTTGACCGTCTACAGAACAAATCATCATTATACAATGATTTGCCCTAACTTTACCCTAATTAACCTAGTTAAACCTTTAAATGTCACTTTAAGCTGTATAGAAGTGTCTTGAAAAATATCAAGTCAAATATTATTTACTGTCATCATGACAAAGATAAAATAAATCAGTTATTAGAAATGAGTTATTAAAACTATCATGTTTAGAAATGTGTTGAAAAAAAATCTCTCTGTTAAACAGAAACTGGGGAAATAATTATATGGGGGGCTAATAATTCTGACTTTAATTGTACCTCAGTATAGACTTCATATTTTATCCCTTCAGCTTCTGGAGGAGTCGGTGGAGTTCGGAGCATCATCTCTCGGCAGCACGAGCTAATCCTGCGGGCGGCGTATCCTCACGCAGACGCGGAGCTGCGTAGTGTCCTCTGTGAGCAGCTGGTGGCGCTGTTGGACTCTCTGCTGAGTGGCTACGTGGCTCAGCTGACGTCTCTGAGGCGCGGCGGACAGCAGGAGCGATATGACACTCTGGAAAACGAGTACACGCAGAAACGCTCAGAGCTGCTTAAGCCGCTCCGTGAGTTCACATGGCTGATTCATAAACACTTTCACATGAAAATAAACCTGATTATTTTTTCAGTACTTTACCACCCTGTCCTGAAGGCCTCAGATGATTAATCATTTCATTGCGATCCTTGGATTGGTTCTTAAATTTATGGAATGTGTTGCAATTCTCTGTAATTGATTCCGAGCTTAGTTTTGAAAGCTAAGTAAGCTAGTTTTGAAGTAATTATGGAATTTTAGGCTAGTTTTGAACAGCAAACGGAGCTCTAGGCTAGTTTTGAACAACAAACGGTGCTCTGGGCTAGTTTTGAACAGCAGATGGTGCTCTAGGCTAGTTTTGAACAACAAACGGTGCTCTAGGCTAGTTTTGAGCAGCAGATGGTGCTCTAGGCTAGTTTTGAACAACAAACGGTGCTCTAGGCTAGTTTTGAACATCAGACGGCGCTCTAGGCTAGTTTTGAGCAGCAGATGGTGCTCTAGGCTAGTTTTGAACAACAAACGGTGCTCTAGGCTAGTTTTGAGCAGCAGATGGTGCTTTAGGCTAGTTTTGAACAGCAGATGGCGCTCTAGGCTAGTTTTGAACAGCAGATGGCGCTCTAGGCTAGTTTTGAACAGCAGATGGAGCTCTAGGCTAGTTGAGCAGCAGATGGCGTTTTAGACTAGATTTCAACAGCAGATGGCGCTCTAGCCAAACTAGTTTTAAACAGCAGATGGCGCTCTAGCCAAACTTGTTTTAAACAGCAGATGGCGCTCTAGGCTAGTTTTGAACATCAGACCGTGCTCTAGGCTAGTTTTGAACATCAGACAGTGCTCTAGGCTAGTTTTGAACAGCAAACAGTGCTCTAGGCTAGTTTTGAACAGCAGATGGCGCTCTAGGCTAGTTTTGAACAGCAGACTGCTATTTAGGCTAGTTTTGAAGAGCAGATGGTGCTCTAGGCTAGTTTTAAACCTCAGACGACGCTCTAGGCTAGTTTTGAACATCAGACAGTGCTCTAGGCTAGTTTTGAATGTCAGATATCACTCTAGGCTAGTTTTCAAAAGCAGATGGTACTCTGGCCAGGCTGGTTTTTAACAGCAGATGGCGCTCTAGCCAGACTAGTTTTAAACTGCAGATGGCGCTCTAGGCTAGTTATGAACAGCAGATGGTGCCGTAGGCTAGTTTTGCACAGCAGACAGCGTTCTAGGTTAGTTTTCAACAGCGATGATACTCTAAGCTAGTTTTGAACAGCAGATAGCGCTCTGGGTTAGTTTTGAACAGTAGACAGCTCTAGGCTAGTTTAACAGCAGATGGCGCTCTAGCCAGACTAGTTTTAAACAGCAAATGGTGCTCTAGGGTAGTTTTTAATAGCAGATGACAAGAACACAGTGTAGTATGTCTGTATGAGTCATGTTCTGTAAACAAGAGTTTGACTGTTTGTAAAGCACACGGTGCCATCTGTTGGTTAAAACTAAGCTCAGAATACATTTAACAGAGAAACACAATGTATTCAGAAAATCCTAAAGTTCATGCAGAATAATTTCTTGAATTGTGATGAATGGATTTCTGCTTGTCCGAGTCGGCAAAATGACCTGAATGTATGCGTGTTGTGTTTGTGTCGAGCAGTGGAGTTGGGTCAGCATCAGTGGGTTGCAGCGCTGGCAGAAAAATACTGTGATTTTGATATACTGGTGCAGTTATGTGAAAGAACGGATAACCAGAGTCGACTGCAGCAGTACATGGTCAAATTCGCTGATCAGGTGACTAAACAAACTGCGCATCAACACCAAACGCCAGCACATGCCACTGTGCAGACTGAGGTCAATAATTATCATTTTATTTATCAGGGATGCATTCATTTTATTTTAAAGTGAGAGTGACAACATTTATCATTTAATTTATTTTGAACTTTTTACTTCTCTAAGGCTGCATTTACACTGCCACTGTTCAAGTGACTCAATTCCGAATTTTCTATTTATTTTTTCTCCCTTGTGGCACAGATTGGATATGGCTCATGTACGTGTAAGCAGGAACAAATCGCGTGGATTCCGATCAGATTCAGGCCTTGTTTATATGTGGAAATTTATCCGATTTGAATCCGATCTGTGTTCTCGTGTCTGCAGTGTAAGCAGGCAGATCGTATTTTCACCTGTCAAAGCGAGTCGCACATCATTAAAAACCGTAGCGAATGAAGTCAAGTCTGACGCTTTCATTTCAGAACAGACTTCAGAGTCCCAAACCTTAAATCTCCTACACGAGGACTAAAACAGCTTTTATATTGTCATATAGCACAGGTATGTTAACGAGAGCGAGAGAGCGCAATGTCAGCGCCCGCTCTTCTTTTCCGGGTCATTGTGCCTTTGCCGTGTGATGTGTAAATGCAGACGATCGGATACGAGTCACTTTTAAAAGATGATGTAAGCAGGTCATCAAAAAAAATACAGTCACAAAATCGGAATTGACCATCAAGATCTGCAGTGTAAATGCAGCCTAAGACGCATATATCAAAAAGTGTATCATAGTTTGCACAAAATAATGAAACACATTTTTTTTCAATATTAAAAATGATCAGAAATAGTTTTAAGCCATCAAATCACAGTATTTCTAAAGGATCATGTAACACTGAAATAATCCAATTGTAATAATGCTTCAATGTTATTGTTTTCTCTATTTTATGTTAAGTAAATGCATAAATGCCTAGTGTGCAGAAGAGACTCCTATAAATCATATTCACTCCAAATATTTAAACTAGTGAATTATCAGCTGATGCATCTGGAAAATAGTTTTTAAGTTCTGTAGAAGAAATAAATTAAATGTAAAAACAAAGCAAGCAAACACTTTAACATTTTTGTATTATAGTCCTATTTGAGTTATTCTACTTGTATGAAATGTCGTTACTCACAGCCCTTTCTGTTTCCTGTAGAACTTTGCTGACTTCCTGTTCCGCTGGTACATGGAGAAAGGCAAGAGAGGAAAGCTGCTCTCTCAGCCAATGGCAACACACCAACAGCTGGCCAGCTTCCTGCAGGCTCACGATCACCTCAGCTGGCTGCACGACATACATGTGCAGGATTACCAGAGAGTAAATACACCAACAAATGCATGCATTTTATATCAGTGTGTGTGTGTGTGTGTCCTGTTGCAAAATGTGGCAAAAGGTACTACAAAACAGTAATAATTCGATAAGTGTTTACATATCTGTACTGCACTTCTATAATGCCACTTAAATAGGCACACTCCCCATGTCTTAATTCCTTTACTCTTTAGTTCAATTATAACTTATGACAAGTCGGATTAAGGTAATCGGAAATCGCTGTTTACATGGTCGACTCTTAATCAGAGTATTGTCTTAATCGGAGTATTGGTGTCAATGTAAACATACTCAATGTCTTGTTCTCTTCATGACAGGCCCATCGTACTCTATATAATCAGGCCAACATGGAGACCAGATACTTCAGCAAGAAGAAGACCCTGCTGGCCCTCAGCAAACTCACGGCTCTGGCGTCGGACATGTCTGAACCCGTACTCTGCAAACAGCTCAGTGGTCAGCAGTGCGCTTTTATGAGAGCTACTGGCATACCAAAATGCTTCTTTGTACAAGATCTAATATATACCACACAAATCTTTAATTATATACCATGTTGTAAATGCCCCGTTTAAGTAACAGTTTTTATGTGTCTCTTTAAATTCAAATGAGCCACTCTTCCCCGCCCCCTTTTTTGAAGAAGGTGGAGTCTTTACAGCTAGTGCCTCAGTTACTCTGGGAAAAAAAACAAGCAAACTAGTATTACTTGTAACTTCAAGATCACTTTAATACTTAAACAGTAACATTACTAGAGCTGTGGTGAAAATTAATTTCAACAGTCAAAACTGTTACAGAACTGATTTCTCATTGTCAAAATGCATTGCTATTTTTTTTTTTTAATCGATTCTGAGCTTAGTTTTCATCAGCAGACCATGCTTTGGGCTAGTTTTGTTCAGGAGACCGTCCTCTAGGCCAGTGTTTCCCAACCCTGTTCCTGAAGGCACACCAACAGTACATATTTTCAAGCTCTCCCTAATCAAACACACCTAAATCAACTCAGCAGAACATTAGAAAAGATCCCAAAACCTGACACGAATGGGTCAGATAAGGGAGACGTACAATATATGTACTGTTGGTGTGCCTCCAGGAACCGGGTTGGGAAACACTGCTCTAGGCTACTTTTGAACAGCAGATGGCGCTCTAAACAAGTTTTAAACAGCAGATGGCGCTCTAGGGTAGTTTTGAACAGCAGATGGTGCTCTAGGCTAGTTTTGAACAGCAGATGGCGCTCTTGGCTAGTTTTGAACAGCAGATGGCGCTCTAGGCTAGTTTTGAACAGCAGATGGCACTCTTGGCTAGTTTTGAACAGCAGATGGTGCTCTAGGCTAGTTTTGAACATCACATGGCGCTCTAGGCTAGTTTTGAACATCAGATGACGCTCTAGGCTAGTTTTGAACAGCAGATGGCGCTCTAGGCTAGTTTTAAACAGCAGATGGTGCTCTAGGCTAGTTTTGAACATCACATGACTAGGCTAGTTTTGACCAGCAGACGGCGCTCTAGGCTAGTTTTGAACATCAGACGGCGCTCTAGGGTAGTTTTGAACAGCAGATGGTGCTCTAGGCTATTTTTGAACATCAGATGACTAGGCTAGTTTTGAACAGCAGATGGTGCTCTAGGCTAGTTTTGAACAGCAGATGGCGCTCTTGGCTAGTTTTGAACAGCAGATGACTAGGCTAGTTTTGAACAGCAGATGGCGCTCTAGGCTAGTTTTGAACAGCAGATGACTAGGCTAGTTTTGAACAGCAGATGGTGCTCTAGGCTAGTTTTGAACAGCAGATGACTAGGCTAGTTTTGAACAGCAGATGGTGCTCTAGGCTAGTTTTGAACAGCAGATGGCGCTCTTGGCTAGTTTTGAACAGCAGATGACTAGGCTAGTTTTGAACAGCAGATGGCGCTCTTGGCTAGTTTTGAACAGCAGATGGCGCTCTAGGCTAGTTTTGAACATCAGATGGCGCTCAGGGCTAGTTTTGAAAAGCAGACGGCGCTCTAGGCTAGTTTTGAACAGCAGACGGCACTCTAGGCTAGTTTTGAACAGCAGATGGCACTCTAGGCTAGTTTTGAACAGCAGACAGAGCTCTAGGCTAGTTTTGAACTGAGTCTTATGTCACAAGATTAATGTAAACAGTTCACTATGGACACTCCTGTAATTCATTTAAATCTTTCCTAGCTTTATTCACAATTATTTTAGGTTCAAGTGGTATTTGTATGGAATTGGAAGTTTGTAAAGCATACAGCACCATCTAAACACAGAATTAATTTAAGAGTAAATAGCAATGCATATAAATACAAAATTAAACAAAAGTGCTTCAGAGGCAGATAAAGATAAGTAACGAAATCATAAGTCTGTGGCACTCAAAAACAAAGTGAAAAAATGAAAAAGGCTTTATTATCATGGCAATTAATTATAAAACAGCACCTACACATTTTCGGCAAAATTGCCTTCATCAGGGTTGAATAGCAATGCATTTTAAAAATCACAGATATCGATTTCTCAAATGATTTAGCTCTTAACATTACACACAAGGAAAGTTGAGTGTAAAAAAGCATAATTGGACTAATTAAAAATTACTTTTAAAACTATTACTTCCATCTTTTTAAGTTATAAGCCTTTTAATTCAATGTATGTCAACAAAATGAGGAGCAAATGATGCAGCTTGTAGCATTTATTTTATCCTCTGGCAGACAGACAGACAGACAGACAGACAGTATGTACCAGTATCAGCTTGTCTGGTCTGACAATTAGCACAAATCAAATCTGACCTCCATATTCCTCAGATAATCTCCTGAGCCACCAAATATTTAATCCACGAAAAAAAGAATAATAATTTACTGAATTATAATTGTTGTTGTGATGTAGACATAGTGGAGCAGGAGAGGTTTCTCCTTCACCAGGAGACTCTTCCCAAACAGCTGCTGGAGGAGAAGCAGCTGAACCCAGACAGCATGCCCTTACTGAGCCCTCAACACCTCATTAGTGTGAGTAAACATCTGAAATAATGCAGCTTCTACATTCTTCTGAGTTTCTTGCTCATTTTGCTTACTTTGTCTCTCCAGCTGTACATCTGCGATGAGAATCGTGGAGCCAACGAGTACGACTTCAAGAAAGCTCTCGATCTGCTGGAGTACTTTAAGGCGGTATCTGAAAATAATGGACAATGTTTAATGTTTTAATTAAATAGTTTAATAACTAAGGCCTTGTGTCTATTATGTATAAAAACAGTCTGAGCAAATGTGTTTTCAGCTACATCTGGAATTTTAAACACCATGTCAAAAACGCATATTTAAAAGGGTGGTTCACCCAAAATTGAAGATTCTGTCGTTATCTACTCATGCTTCAAACATTTATGAGTTTATTTCGTCTGTTGAACACTATAGTAGATATTCTGAAGAATGTTGGAAACCTGTAACCATTTACATTCATTTGTTTTTCTACTATTGGAGTCGATAGTTACAGGTTTTCAGCATTCTTTGAAATATCTTCTTTTGTGTTCAACAGAATAAGGAAACCTATAAAGGTTTGCAACCACTAAATTAACCAGTAAATTTACATTTTTGAGTGAACTATCCCTTTAATACCTTTTGTGTTGGCTTAAACCTTTTCAGACGTTTAAAATAACTTTGGAAAGCTTGAAGTTGGGTATCTCTACTCAGAGAAGTCAATAAAAGCATATTTGGCTCATTGTTAGCTGACATGATTAGCATATTTTACTATGTTGATAGCAAGATTTAGCACAGCATTATTGTTTCCATTCTGATGGTTTTATCATAGTTAGCATATTTCTTGCCCGTTTTAGCAAGTTGCTAACATGTTTAAACACATTAGGTGCATCCCATTTAACCAAAGGAAAATGCATTTTAAATAGTGGATGATGCACTTAAAAAATTAAGGCACTTCATGCAATATACAATATGAAATACAACTATAGTAGACCATGAATGACAAAAGAACCATACACAATGGTTTTGAAGTTCATCCACCAGATGGTTGAGTTCAGAATGCATAAACATAATTTATCTTGTATTAGCACGTTGCTGGAATGTTTTAGCATATTGATAATCAGTGATTTTAAATCTTCAAAACTTTCCTAGAGATGTATGTTACTGATGTGTATTCATCTTCTGTAGAAGGACGGCGTTGATGTTGATGCTCTTAAGCGAGAGATCTTCTGTAAAGCCTTGAAGAAAGATTGGAAGGAGAGGTGAGCATCATAAAAATGAGGATTACATGATGCTTTATTTTACATGA
This sequence comes from Danio aesculapii, assembly GCF_903798145.1. Lineage (NCBI taxonomy): Eukaryota > Metazoa > Chordata > Actinopteri > Cypriniformes > Danionidae > Danio > Danio aesculapii. The sequence continues at coordinate 6,616,160 of NC_079435.1, read as the reverse complement.
TGCTGTAATATTGATTGATTGATTGATTTGATTTGATTGATTGATTGATTTGATTGCTTGCAGCTGGTCCTCTTCTGATGGTAATGATGATCCTCTAGAAGCGGCCAGAGACAGCACTTTTGTCAAGATCCTACAGAAACTCATACAAGAACGTATGAGGATTTTTATGAGTATGAGAATTTATGGTTTAAATGGTTCAGGGCAGATCTTAAGTATAAAATATAGACTCCAAAAGCTTGAACTGCCTGCATCAACACTTGCAGAGAGTTAGTGTTAGTAATAGGAGAAATGAATCCTTTTAAAGCTTCCAACAATTGGATTAACTTCTTCACAAAGAGATTTGTTGGTGGCACGGTCACCTCACAGCAAGAAGGTCACTGGTTTGAGTCCCGGCTGGGCCAGTTGGCATTTCTGTGTGGAGTTGGCATGTTCTCCCCATGTTGGTGTGGGTTTCCTCCAGATGCTCCGGTTTCCCCCACAGTCCAAACACATGCGATATAGATGAATTGAATAAACTAAATTGGCCATAGTGTATTAGTGTGTGTGTGTGTGTGAATGTGCGTATGGGTGTTTCCCAGTACTGGGTTACAGTTGGAAGGGCATCTACTGTGTAAAACATATGCGGAATAGTTGGTGGTTCATTCCGCTATGGAAACCTCTGATAAATCAGAGACTAAGCTGAAGGAAAATGAAAGAATGAACAAAATGATTTGCAGTTTTGAAGCATTTGAGATGCCACGTGCTCGGGACACCTAGTGGTCAAAACAATGTAAATGTGACAACGTTAAAGTACAACACTGCAAATGTTAAATAGAAATTTCACTATCATCTATTATCATTAAATATGAAGTGTCTATGTAATATGCATTATTTTAGATTTTTTAAATTATATTTATTATTATTTTTATATATATTTTTAAAAAGTTATTACAATTTTTTATTAAACAGACTATTAACCAAATATTATTTATTTATTTTTTAAACCAACATAACCTGTTTAGTGATTTACCACTAGAGGGCGATCTACATGAACACACGTGAGTCATGTAAATTGTATGTCGTTACACAGATCGCCCCCTAATGGAGAACTTTGAAACATTACGAAACCATAATGACATATCGAAACCCTGTTTACTGAACTCACATGACTTTACTAATTTAATACGTGCTCCAAACCACGGATTTAGAAGATTCATAAAGGTTTCGAAGTTTCATAACTAGTGTGTTACTGTGCAAAATCTCCATATATACATATAGTGTGTTTTGTGTCTGCACACAGATGATTCTCTGCAGACCTACCTGCCAGACGTGAAGGATCTACTGCAGGAAGAGGAGCTGGACAGTCTCAAATCAAAGCCGTATTTTGAGTTCCTCCTGCGAGCCATTTACGAGCACTACCTTAATGTGCAGATGTGATGTTTGTTTCCTTGTTAATATGCCAACTTTTTGTACTGTTTCATAAAAAAGACAATTACATGATCCAACTCTTGACGTTTGTGAATAAACTGTATTTCTGTATTTGATGGCTGATTGTTTTCTTCAAGACTTTGATAGACTAATGTTGATGCCGACCAAATGGTGGGCTTTATAGTGTTTAAGGGATAGTTTCAATAAAATTTTAATTCTGTCACTTCTCCTCCACTTATATTTTAGCATTGATATATTTACCATAGGGTGGCTCAGTGGTTAGCACTGTCACCTCACAGCAAGAAGGTCGCTGGTTCGAGCTCGGCTGGGTCAGCTGGCATTTCTGTGTGGAGTTTGCATGTTCTCCTCCTGTTGGTGTGGGTTTACTTCGGGTGCTCCGGTTTCCCCCACAGTCCAAACACATGCACTATAGGTGAATTGAATTGAACTAAATTGGCCGTAGTGTATGTGTAAATGAGTGTGTATGGATGTTTCCCAGTAATGAGTTGCAGCTGGAAGGGCATCCGCTGTGTAAAACATGCTGGAATAGTTGGTGGTTCATTCCGCTGTGGAGACCCCTGAATGAACAAATGAATGTTTACTATAGAAACATTACAAAATGTCTTCATGAGTTATTTCTACTTAATATTTGAATGATGTATGGCATAAAAGATCAATACAATGACTATTGCCAAAGATATATCTGAAACTTAAATGGTCCCATTTAGCATTTTCTTTAAACATTTTACAATAAGGTTTCATGGAAGATTAGTTAACAATATTCGTCAGTGTAGTAATAAATGAACAATAATCAAATTAATTAATATGTATAAAAACAATATTTAGACTTTGAGTGAATGTTTTTTTCCTGGAGTAAAATAAATATTTTCATTTTATATTAAATGACATTTTTCAGTTTCAAACTGTGGGAAAAAAAGTCAAAACTGCGAGGGTAAGATTTAATTTGTATAACAATAAACACACAAGGGCAATACCAGAAAAGAAAAGAGTACAATAATAAAATGAAAGAGAAAAAGACATGACAAGTCCATCTTCAATTGTTGTAAAATAATAACAAATTATTAAAAAAAATAGGTTTCAGGCCTTAATATAGTTTTTCCCATTTTAATATCACTTGTCTCTTTTAAAGTATGAAGTAAGCCATTTCTGTCTATAAATGAGTAAAACTAGGTTTTTGCCGGTTTACACTTACGAATAAAACATTTTCCATAAATAATGAGTAATTTCACAGTATACCAAATATTGAAAATCATTAATATTTGAAAGTATTGAAAGTATTTGAAATATTAAATATTGAAAGTCATCATTAAAAAATAAAGATCCTTTTCTTTGAGCTGCAAGTCAGTCTTGGTACTTTGTTACACATAAAACGTCAAACCACACCAAAATAATCTGGCATAAATACAGTCATAAAATAAGTACACAATACTTTCATCTTCCTTATTACAATAAACACTACAAATCAATGTCTGCATAATTTTGCTATTAGCAGTTTATCCTCCTGTTGCCAGTTTGCCAGTTTTCTTTCTTCTGTTTGAACACAAATGAAGATGCAGGAAAAACAACCATTGACTTCAATAGTGGGAACAAATAAATAAGCAGTTTTTTTTTTCAGTTATACTTCAGTACATTCAGTTTGTGTTCAACAAAAGAAAGAAACTCAAACAGGTTTGGAACGAGTACATGATGACCTTGGCATCAAACATATATCAGAGATGCCGGAAGGGTCACGACTGTCATTGTAATCATTGTAATATCCTGTTCCTGCTCATTAAAAACTTGGGAGGCTTAATGATGAGTGGTTCTTCTTTTATTGTTGGACAGTAATAATATGTTTGCAATGATTTCATAATGTACACTGCTAATTAACAGAGTTTTTACAAGGTTTTTGTTTATTTACGGTTGTGAATTGCATTATGGGATGTCGATCTCTGCTCTCTTTACTTTTGATCTTGAAAACTCAGCTTTACAGCTTTAACAAGATGACTTATTGACATTTTAGTATTTTTTTTTTCTTTTAATTATACTTCAGTACATTTAGTTTGTGTTCAACATAAGAAGGAAACTCAAACAGGTTTGGAACAAGTAAATGATGGCAGAATTTCCATTTCTGTGTGAACTATCCCTTTAAATATCTCTTTGTGTAAAGAAATGTTTCAGGTGAGTATTTCAAAGAAGAATGTGCAGTTTTCAAGCAAAACATTCCACAAAGTAGCTTGTAAGTCTTAAAAACGAAACATTATATTTGTTAGTGTTCGCAAACCATGCTCAAACTAACTTTATGCACCCACTAAAAGTCACCAAAATGCCAATTCATCAATTTTACAATCATGCAAAGGTTTGAGCAGCAGATTCCACTGGCTAACGCAGTCAAAATACAAACACTCTTCAAGAAACAGTTCACCCAAAAATGAAAATGTACTCATTCTTTATAATATTTACTCACTTGATTTCCAAACCTTTATGAATTTCTATCTTCTGCTGAACATAAAAGAAGATATTTTGAAGAATGTTGGAAACCGGTAACCACTGACATCCATAGTAGGAAAAAAAAAAACACTGGAAGTCAATGGTTACCGGTTTCCAACATTCTTCAAAATATCTTCTTTTGTTCCAAACCTGTTTGAATGGATTTTTTTTTTCTGTTGAAAACAAGTGGAGGATGAGTTAATAATGACAAAATGTTTATATTTTAGGAGAACTATCCCTTTAAGAAGCCAATGTATGTGCAGGGCTTTCTTTTGTGGGTCACACTTTATTTTAATGTACAATTCACATAATCAACAAACCCTTAATTAAGAGCTTAATAAACTACTAATTACCTGCTTATTAATAGTTATTAGTTGGGTTTAGGTGTTGGATTAGGAATGTAAAATAAGATGCTACTTTATAAGTGCTACTAACCACTAAATCTAATAATAATAGGCAGGTAATGCAGCAGTAGTAAAGAGTGTGAATTGTTAGCCTTTTGTTTTGACACTCATCTGTTGTTTCCCCTCCAGCAGCTGGTATGAGGAGCAGCTGAACTGATGGAGAAACAAACGTCTCCTAAAAATAGGGGAGGGAGGGTAAAATTAGTGAACTTTAAGGGGGTCCTCGGACACCCTATATGGGGCAGGAGCCGCTGCAATCCCAGAAGACGCTAAATAAACTGACGGCAACCGGAGGAGGGGGAAATGTGACACTGGGTTGTTCGTGCCACTTGGCTAGACCTTGGCATCAAACATATATCAGAGATGCCTGAAGGGTCAAGATTGTCATTGTAATATCCTGTTCCTGCTCATTAAAAGCTTGGGAGGCTTAATGATGAGTGGCTCTTATATTGTTGGTCATTAGTGAAGTGTTTGCTATGATTTTATAATGTACACTGTAAAACATCTGGTAATTAACAGTGTTTTCTGTTTATTTATGGTTGTTAATTGCATTATGGGATGTTGATCTATGCTCTGTTGCCTTTTAATGTTGAAATTTCAACTCTACGGTTTACCAAAGTGACTTTTATTATGAACTTTTAGTAGTTTTAAATAATATAATGTATAATAAATCATATATCAGGGTTTCTGCAGCTTTCATAAAGTCAAATTTAAGATCTTAAGACCATTATCAATGTAATTTAAGACTTATTCAGGGATAAACTCTGTAAGGATTGTTTTCTAATGGAAAAGGAAAAGATTTTTACTATCCTCATCAAAGGATAACATAACAAAATATTAACAACATTTCCTTAAAAAGTCTCTCCAGGTCAGTGTCCTCACCATAAATAAATTACTTTTAAACGAATGTTATTGTAAAGAAGATAACTATATTGGTAAATAGAGTTAAAAACTATTTGTTAAAAGTTCTATTGAGATGGATTGTTGGTGATTGGATGATTTCGGCCTGAATGAGTAGCTTTTCATAGGACAATCAAGACCTGTTTAAAATAATTTAAGACCTACAACACAATATTTCAGTAAATTTAACACTTTTTAAGGCCTAAAATGTAGTTTTAGGAAATTAGGACCCTGCGAACACCCTGATATATGGAGAATTAAGTCTGTAAAATATCAGAAAATGTACTGGCAGTTTATTACAAGGCTTTTTTGCAACCCAGACAATATATCACTTTAAACTATTAAAACTAGCTTAAAGGTTGTTGGAAGAAAGATGAACGTCTCACAATGCAAAACAAAAGCATTTATAATCAGGGAAAACTAAAAACACGAATCCCAAAACACAGAAAGCTGCTAATTTATGGACCTATATTTTACAGTGAAGTATTATTAGATAATGCACGATTATGAACAAGGAAATACATTGGCGTTCTCCTTTTGAAGGCCTAATATGGTGGCTGTGTAAAAGGGAAAATGAAAATGTACTCGTTGTTTACTCATCATCACGTATTTCCAAAAACCTTTATACATTTCTTTATTCTGCCGGACACAAAAGAAGATATTTTGAGGAAAGCTGAAAACCTGTAACCATTGATTAAACAGTAGGAAAGAAATACTATGCAAATCAACATTTACAGGTTTCTAACATTTTTCTAAATATCTTTTTGTGTGTTTAGGAGAAAAAAATTAACTTAAAGGTTTGAAACAAGAAAAGGGAAAAGAGTTTAGGGGTGAACGATCTCTTTGAGTAAAAGTTAAGTTCAACAAAGCACTCAAGCAGGATTATTTTTCAATATGATATTTTCCTTCATCCTCTTTTAAAGGATAATACTTCTGCATCTGTAGCTTTCTAAGAAAGAGGAAGAAACTGCTATCCAACAGACTATCCACACCCCACAATAATTCATGCTGTTTATTGGCTAGAAGTGTCCTGCATGGTTTACCTGATTTTACCCAGTTTTTTTTTTTACAAAAAGCACTACACTTTTTTATATGACACTGACCAAAACAAGCCATAAAATAAATAAATAACCTACTGATGTATGATTGTGTGTGTGTGTGTGTGTGTGTGCGCGTGCGTGAGTGTGTGTGTTTGCGTGCGTGTGTGTGTGTACACTGTAAAATAATCCTGGTTGCCTTAAATTTTTAAGCTGAATCAATTTAACCTTATGACTCCATTGAACTTATTTTATGTTAAACTGACTTAAAACAGCTTGTGTAACTTATAAAATTAAGTAAGATCATGATTAACTCAGTTTAATAAGTTACAATGACCTATGCTGTGAGGTCTAATTGATCATATAATTTGTTGCAGTATATATGTGAAGAGTTTAGATGAAAAAACCTCTAAATGCCATCTTAAATTTTACTCTAAAATGAGCATTTTCATCAGGCTCATGTGTGTTTGTTCAGTAATATCAATTTTATGGCAAAAATACGTCCTTTTCCTGGTCTTTAAAGTGAAATAACTCAACATAAACGAAGGAGGCTGAAAAAACTGTTCATTTTCTATGGAAATTTCAGACGGGACTCAGAGGTTTTTGCCTCTGAACTCTTCATATACTATTTTAACTAAAGACTAAACACTACAGTATACATATATTATAAGCCTACATGTAAATTATAGATGAATACATGTAAATACAAGCTTTTATTTTGAATGCGTGATTATTTTTGACACCGCTAGTTAAAATTAAAACTACTATACTAATCTTCCAGCAAAGAAGTTGTGTTTTTTAATGGTAAACAATCATAACCCACCCACTGTCATGCCCTTATATTGAGATGCAGTCCACAGACATCCAGTGCGAAGGACATCCTGTGTCCACTAGTGGCCCCGGACTCCCTTACACGGGCCTGCACCGCCCGCTGTGCTTTGGGGTCTGCCGCGCCATGTATGGAGCGTCCCGCGCGCCCGGAACTCGACCCACCGACACCCAAATATGGACGAGGATCGGCAGGAATTCCGTTTGAATGCATTGACATTCCTTAATGGTTGTCCGAAGTGCAGTAAAAGCAGAGGACGGGTGTGTGTGTATATATGTGATGAAGGTTTGAGCAGGTCACTGTGTGTAGCGGGAGCACTTCTGCTTTACTTCAGGACTCACGAGCACGAGCAGACGCAGGTAAGAGCGCGCAGCCGCGGGAACGCGCACCCGCATTAATGAATTTGAATGAGAAGCGGACGCAGTGTTAACAAGGATAGCCATTTATGAACATTTATGATGATGTCAATGGGAATATTTAATGCTAAGTGGTTTACAAACTGCTTGTTCTGTTTTTATTCACTTTAATGCGCTGATCTGATGTTAGAGTAAACTTTTCTCGGTAAATCTTAAAGGGATAGCGTATACCTGAAATGTGAAATACTCCTAATAATTATCTGGTAGCAAAATGTCCTGTTTTGACTTGAGTTGAGCAGAAAAATTAAATGTATAAAGGCTGAGAACAACTTAAAGGTGAGTAAATAATAGCAGAATTTTTGTTTTTGCTTGAACTATCGGCATTTTTTTAATTATAATAACTGTAATTAGTTATTATATTATGTATTAATCAGTACTATAAGGATCAAAAACATCCAAGTGTTTGTTTATCAACTTATTTTGTCATTAAGCAGTAGTGAGATTATGTTAGTATACAGTTTACAGCTGTTGACAACTTGATTAAGCTATTTGATGATGTTCTAAATGCAAACACAAATCATATTTAGCAATAATAACAACTATTCTCTTATTTTTATTAAAATTAAATGTAGATTTATAGTATATGACATATTCCGCTAACTAAACGTACACATTAAAATGTCTGAGTAATGCAGTAGGCTAACTTAATTACTATTTTCATATAGTCTGAACTAGAGTAATCAAACTCTTTGAATAACTAAATAAATGCAATATCAATTCGTTATGCAGTTGTGAAGTAAATATATATATATATATATATATATATATATATATATATATATATATATATATATATATATATTTTTTTTTTTTTTTTTCAAATATATTAATATTCTGAATTATTATAATGCTGAAAATCATTGTAATGAATCAGCAATGCACACTTATGTTAGTATACAGTATGCAATTGATTGTTGATTATTTGACAGTATTGCTGCAAATGGCAATACAAATGTAAAGACTGTAGTATTTGACATAATTAGCCAACTGTATAAATAATTTTAATCTAAAGCACAGTTGTTAAACTCAGTTTCTCGAGGGCGGCAGCTCTGCACAATTTAATTCCAATCCTTATAAAAACCCACACCTGATCAAACTAATTGAGACCCTCAGGCTTGGTTGAAACCTACAGGTACTGTAAGTGTGTTGGAGCAGGGTTGGAACTAAACTGTGCCGGGCAGCGGCTCTCCAGGAACTGAGTTTGACACCCCTGATCTAAAGGGATAGTTCACCCAAAATGAAAATACCCACTGACATCCATCACTGTAAAAAATGCAGGGTTCCACACAATTCATTCACGTTGTCCCAACACAAATTGATTAAGTTAACACTTTTAACAAATTTATGTGGATTGAACATAAAAACATGAAGCCGTCCAAAAGAAATCTCAAGAATTGTGTTTATTCAGCTCATTTTAATTAAGTAGTTTGAACGAGCAAAGAAAAAGTGTTTTTGAGTGATAGAAAAAAACAAGTATTATAGAAGTCAGTGGATACAGGTTCTGTTCAAAATATCTTCCTTTAGTGTTCAACAGAAGAAAGAAACTCAGGTTTGGTACAAGTGACGTGTGAATAAATGATTTTTCAGAAATTTTGGGTGAACTATCCCTTTAATATCTAAGTTATGAAGTAACCCATTATGAACTGAAAATGTTAAGATGCTTGGTTAGGATTAAGTAATCAGTTCTCAACAAATTACTATCTGGGTTTAATATATGCACATAGACTTTTAATTTTCAGTCAGCCAGTTCAAGCCCTTCCTGTACAAATTCAACACGTTTAAGATCTGATTTCTTTAAAAATCGATAATCTTCACTGCCTGATTGAGATACAATATAAAGTGAGTCTCAGACCGGACAGGAATCACTGCATTAAATTACATTGATCTGCGCCATCTCTTTAAAATATGAAAATGTATTCTACCACAGTATTTTCAATGGAGTTTCAGCTCCTGCCTGTTTTTTCATCTTGTTTTACACATGAGCAACTAAATGAATGCTTAATCTTTTTAACATATCATATTTGAATTACATCACAACATCGATGCTGTCAAAGAAACCTTATGAAATTGAAAATAGTCATAAATAGTTCACCAGAAATATATCTGAAAATTAATAGCTGTGCATACATAGCCCATTTGAGTGATCTTATTTAAGTGTGTGTGGCTTTGTTTTCTCACCTGCTTTGTCTGTTTGTAGAACCCATCAAGATGTGTGACGACGATGAGACCACAGCTTTGGTGTGCGACAACGGCTCAGGCCTGGTCAAGGCTGGTTTCGCCGGAGATGACGCCCCTAGAGCCGTCTTCCCATCCATTGTCGGCCGCCCTCGTCACCAGGTAAACTCCTGAAATATGAAATAAAGGTCCCGTGAAGTGCTTCTAAATGTGCAATTAATTCAGTGTTTGAAGTAATCTCAACTGAAATATGAGGAGAGCACATAGAGTAGCTCCTCCCCTTTTTAAAAAACAGCCAATAGTGTTTTGTTTTTCTCACAGCTCTGCCAGTGTAGAGCACAAACACATCAAGTGAAAAGCAAATAAGAAGTGTCTTAAAAAATGGTGGCGCTTGTCAGATACTAGAGAGCGTTTGATTGGTCAGAAGATTTGATGAGAAACTGAAGTATGAGGTGACGTCAAAAAATCCATTTAGGCGGAGGTGACAAACTGCAAGCTTTGGATGTTTATATCAGTTTTATATCTTTCGAAATGCGAATTTTGTTATTGTTTTGGAGCACACTAGCTTATAGATATCCTTAAAACTAACAGACAAATACTAACATCTAAAAAACTTTCATTTAATTTCACAGGACCTTTAAAATCATTGAATAAGACAGACAGACAGACAGACAGACAGACTTTATTAACCCCCGGAGGGAGCTTGAGTTTGTGATTGCATCTCCATTAAATAATAATAATAATAATATAATGAGAGTAAATATTACACTCTAAGTTCATTTTTTAACTGAGGAATTATATAGTTTTAATAGCTAGAGGTAAAAAAGATTTCCTAGGTTTTTGACAGAACGTACTCCTGTATTAAGGGTGAGGGATCATGAAACTATGCTCAGTTTTCAGGAATTAAGACAAAATCTGAATTTACCAAAAACACAGTTTTTAAGTATCTTCAAGTAGAAATTGTATTAATATTAGTTAATAATACCTTCATCTTTTAAATCTATGTTGAAGACATATTTTTAGTCCCAAGATTTTAAGTGGGGTTTATTAATAAACTAATTTCGAGAGGATCACGTGCTTATGATTTATCACAGCCGGTCTCGTATTAAGCTAATCAGTATCATCCAATCATGTGAGCCATAAGCTACTATAAATAACCACAGTTTTTAGTCCACTTTATCTTGGTTTGGAAGAAACCCCCCTTCCTCCCCATTCTCCTCCTTCACTATAGATCGGGCGGCATGGAGGCCCAGTGGTTAGCACTGTTAGCCCCACAGCAAGAACACTGCCAGCCCTGGTCCTGCCAGGTCGGTAGGTGTTTCTGTGAGGAGTTTGTATATTCTCCCCGTGTCCGCGTGGGTTTTCCCCGGGTTCTCCGGTTTCCTCCCACCATCCAAATATATACATCATGCATAACAATCAAGCATTTGTCTAGCCCCCTTTTTTCCTCACGTGTTCCCTTAGCTACTGCAGACGAGGAGTTCTGAGATCCACCGAGCTCAAGCTCCCTTCTCGCTCTGCAAACGGGAGGAAGCCCCGGGCTCGAGGATCCCTTGAGCTCGGGGCTCTCTCCCGGGACAGCATGCCAAACAAGCTTTTGATGAATCATCAGCTAACTCTTATCATCAGTGTGAACTCTTGAAATGTAGTTTCATGTTTGTGTATCAGTATCATTCCCGTTACCCTCGCTCCAACCAAAACTTGTCCAAGTGTTGGTTAAAGTGTCAAAGAGATGAAAGAGTGTGATTCCTACAGGTGGTTTGCCAAGCCCACTCACCAATGTGAGGCACACTCAGAATTGTATAATGTTTAGTGCACTCTAAAAAACGCTGAGTTATTTATTTAACCCAATGGTTGAGTTAAACATATTTAGTGCTTTGTTGGGTTATTATAACCTTTATTAGGTTATTTAATTAATAACTCAACTAGTTGGGTTAAATATTTGGTGCTTTGTTGTGTTATTTTTTTTTACCTTTATTTGGTTATTTATATAATAACTCAACCACGTGGGTTAAAATTTAGAATTTCAACAGTCAACTGATTTAATTGACACAGACCAGCTGTATTAATATGCGTGCGTAATGTTGTTTTTGCGTTTCACCAGCACTCTGAATTATTGATGATACAAATGTGCGTTTCATAGCCGATCTATATTAAATGGATAAAATGCTTTCTCTACCTCCCATGTTCATCTCTACAGTTTTGGGGTTTTTTTTGGGAGAAAATGATACACATATTTGAGATATTCGGCCGTCATTCTCACCTTTAGGACCCAGTGGGAACATTTATTTATTTACACAACCATAATTATAAAATTAATGGTAGTACTAGTAAAAGTAAAAGTAATACCAGAATAGAAAAAAAATTTATTTAATCAAAATAACCCAATGCATTGGGTTAAAATAACCCATAGTTGGGACGGTGCTATAATAACCTATAGTTGGGTTGTATATTGGGGTATTTTTAACCCCTCTATTTTAACCGAGTGGTTGTAGTGTGGTTTAGTGTATCTTTGGGCTGTTCTGATGAGCTCCTGTGTTCCTCCAGGGTGTGATGGTCGGTATGGGTCAGAAAGACTCCTATGTTGGAGACGAGGCCCAGAGCAAGAGAGGTATCCTGACCCTGAAGTACCCCATTGAACACGGCATTATCACCAACTGGGACGACATGGAGAAGATCTGGCACCACACCTTCTACAATGAGCTGCGCGTGGCCCCTGAGGAGCACCCAACACTGCTCACCGAGGCCCCTCTGAACCCCAAGGCTAACCGCGAGAAGATGACCCAGATCATGTTTGAGACCTTCAATGTCCCTGCTATGTATGTGGCCATCCAGGCCGTTCTGTCCCTCTACGCATCTGGCCGTACCACAGGTAAGACTCTGAATAAAAGGATATGATTATGTAACCCAGCGAGCACCTTAATGTCAAAAAATAAACACATCACGAATGCTGATCGATTTTACGTCGAAACCTTGACGTCTAATTGACATCCATGAATTGTCTTTTTGACCACCAAAATAATGATAACGACCAGATAACTTGATGACAAAAAAATAAAAATCAGTTTGATGATCAAAACCTTGATATTAATTTCTCAAAATAATGATAACAACCACTAATCTATGTCAAAAAATGAAAGATGGATTTGATGTTACATCCTTGATGTTTATTTGACATGCACACATTGATGCCCTTTTGACCAAAATAACCATAAAGATCACACACATCTTAATGTCAAAAAACGTACTAAAAAAATTGTAAACCTTGAGTTGCATTGGATATCTACACATTGCTGCCCTTTTGACCACCCAAATGACAATAACGGCCACAGGAAATGTATTATCATATAAGAAAGGTTTGATTCATCTAAAAGCTTTAATTGCTAATGATAAATGTACATTGAATCTAGGATCCCTATAATGCCGATTTTATCATCGGCAAGACTCTAAATCAGAGATGCCCAAAGTAGGGCCCGCGTGCCAGAGTAGACTCATTGTAACCTTTAATTTGGCCCACCATTCCATCTGAGAAAAGAATGAGAATGATGGACAGGGTTGGGGCGAATGCCTTTAAAAGAGATCATCATTTATAATTTGACGTATGCTTTTTTGTTTGTTTGTTTTATTGCTGAGCTACCTAAAAAGCATGTTAATATTTTAAAATGGAAATAATGTCACTCGACGGATAGAGGACTATGCAGAACACATTGGTGAGCAAATCAAGGCAAAAACTAGTTCAACTCCATTCTGTTATAAATGAGATTATTGCTGTTTTTACAGTATTAAGCTCATTATAAAATGTTTTAAAAAATGCTCCATTAGTTAATATAAAGCAATGTTTTCTAGTTATTTTTAAATATTCTTAAATAAATTAGGAAATTAGCCATGGCGACTATATTTACCTCCGGCCCACTATCCTCAATCAAGTTTGGTTTTTGGCCCTTTTTAAGAAAAGGTTTGGGCACCCCTGCTTTAAATGAAAGAATAATAATTATATAATTATTAGGTGTGCAACGTAACAGATTGCTCACAGTTTTAGAGTCACCGTTTCAGTACAGATTGGTATATGATATGTTCAGTAAAAAAACAAGACAATGTCTAATACAAATAAAGAAAAAAAATTGGTAACACTTTATAATAACTACACACTATAAATCATTTATTAAGCATTAGCATCTAGTGAATTCATTATCTGTTAAGCATTAACTCTACATTAATAAACGTTAGTAAGCAGTTTATAACTGCAGTTACAAATGCTGTATTCTTGACTTTCAAACATATTTATAATGTGCTTAATACTTGTACTTTCATACTTTGCTAATGATTTATTTTTCATGACTAAATTTAGTATCGCATTATTTACAAACCATTAAAAGTAGTTGAGGGTTTTTAAGATCATTCAGAATGAGTTAGTGAATGATTAATAAACTATTGAAACCAACGTTTATGTGTACTATTATTCAGGCATATACTAATAGTTAACTAATATGTTAATAAATGCTTTATTAACTCAACTTCATGCAATTTTGTGACCTAATCTAAAGTGAGGACTATTTAAGCTTAATAAATCCCTTATAAATGACAAATAAAGGCTCAGTTAAATTCTAAACAGGAAAATTGACATTATTCATTCCTTTTCATTTAAAGATACAGAAATAAAACTGTAATTCAAATGAAAAATAAATCTTTGCAACCTTATCTAAAATAAAATAGCTGTAGAGTTTAAACATTGCATCCTATTATATTGTTAAATTATTATATTGTTGTTGTTTTATCCAGTTTTATGTTGTATTTTGGCACTCCTGTTATTTGGCAATGTTTAAACTTTACAGTAATTTTATTTTTTGGAACAGATTGCAAAGATTATTATTCATTTGATTCTGAGCCTTTAATTGTCCTTTATAAGGGATTTATAAAGCATAAATAGTCCTCACTTTAGATTAGGTTACAAAACTGCATGAAGTTGAGTTAATAAAGCATTTATTAACATATTAGTTAACTATTAGTATATGCCTGAATAATAGGACATATAAACGTTGATTTTAATAGTTTATTAATCATTTACTCATTCTGAATTATGCTAAAAACCCTCAACTACTCTTAAATACAACTGGTTTGTAAATAATACAATACTTAATTTAGTAATGAAAAATAAATCAATAACTAAGTATGAAAATACAATTATTAAGCACACTATATAGGTGCTTATAAGTCAAGAATACAGCATTTGTAGCTGCAGTTATAAACTGCTTACTAACGTTTATTAATGTAGAGTTAATGCTTAACAGATAATGAATTCACTAGATGCTAATGCTTAATAAATGATTCATAGTGTGTAGTTATTATAAAGGGTTACCAAAACATTACAGCATACAAGAATACAAAAGCAAAGATACTACTAAAATAAACCCAAGCCTCTCAGTTCTTTTCAGGTATTTCAGTTTACACATCGTACACAACACAAATGCACTCAGTTTATCTCAAAACATTGAGTTGATCCATGGGAAACCCAAATAACTGGCATCACCTTTTTTGTAAGTAAATTAAATTGTTTTTTTTAGGAAATTCAAAAACCAATGCCTTACTTTACTAGTTACTTGAAAAGGTAATCTGATTATGATTATATAACTTGCATTACTTGTAATCCGTTACCCCCAACACTAATGTAATATTATATTTGTGACTATTTATGCTTTCAAACATCCTTACTTTTGCTCTGCATTGGTGACTGATTTCTTGTTCTTGTTAGGTATCGTGCTGGACTCTGGTGATGGTGTGACCCACAATGTGCCCATCTATGAGGGTTACGCTCTTCCTCATGCCATCATGCGTTTGGACTTGGCTGGTCGTGATCTGACAGACTACCTGATGAAGATCCTGACTGAGCGTGGATACTCTTTCGTCACGACTGGTGCGCGTCTCGACATTTTTACTACCATTTAAGCCATTTGCTTGCAAATAACCAATGTGGACCTACATGCAACAGCTAAACAATCTGTGCATGGGTGTGTTTAGCCTGCCAATAACCAAAATTGTCATTCATTGTCTATAACAGCCGAGCGTGAGATTGTCCGTGACATAAAGGAGAAGCTGTGTTATGTTGCTCTGGACTTTGAGAATGAGATGGCTACCGCCGCCTCCTCGTCCTCCCTCGAAAAGAGCTACGAGCTTCCCGACGGTCAGGTCATCACTATTGGTAATGAGCGTTTCCGTTGCCCTGAGACCCTCTTCCAGCCTTCCTTCATTGGTATGTTGTCTGAAAACATCTAAAACCATCAGTCACTTTGCCTTTTAGGCCTGTAAGTAACATTTACTGTCCTTAAATCACAGGTATGGAGTCTGCTGGCATTCACGAGACCACATACAACAGCATCATGAAGTGCGACATTGACATCAGAAAGGACCTTTACGCCAACAACGTACTGTCTGGTGGTACCACGATGTACCCGGGTATTGCTGACCGCATGCAGAAGGAAATCACAGCTTTGGCTCCAAGCACGATGAAGATTAAGGTAAACAACTTTTGTATTTAACTGTAAAGTGAACTGTATTTTACTGCAGGACAGTTATGCAGTATGTTACCGTATTTTAAAGTTGCAATGTATATTTTACAGTAACGAACAATAGCGTAAATACATATACAGCAAGATAAATGGTACTGCAAATGTAAAATACAGTATTTTTGCTGTAATTGATTTACAGTAAGTTACTGGTAAACTGCTGCCTGTAAGTTGTTGTAGATTCCACAGGAAATTGGTAACTGTGTAGAGTAAAATAAAGTGAAATAGTAGAATTTTTTAAAGTACAGGGTACCCATGGGTAATTTCCGAAATATCTGGAATGTTTAAAAATCTATTCCCGATGTTTAACGTCAGGGATTTTTATATATTTTTGTCAAAGTCATGGCATATCAGGGCTTTTTGTTTGCCGTTTTAAATTTTAGTTTGCGTTTATCAAAATGTAATTTTTCTACAGCAGATTTTTTACTTATTTTTTTGTGAGAACAAAACACTGCATAGAATACAGTGTTAAATTTGAGCATGTTAGTCCTTCAAGTTACATTAAATTTTGTTCAGAAAATGAAGAAAATAAAAAAAACACCCAGACAAAACATTTGAAATATAAATAAATATGTAAAATAATAATAATAAGATAAATTAAAATAAGTATAAGGTGGATAAAGAATATACTGTATTTTGATATGAAACTTTTTCACGGCTGTTGTTATGGTTAGGCTATTTTTTGCATCATTTTACTTTTCATTTTACTCAACCGTCAGTCACTGAAATCAAATGGAGTCACCAGACTATACCTGTTAACTAAAGCTAATATGCCAGGACAATATAGACTTTGGCTTCAAAACGACAACTTAAGCTAAATGTAAAGTTTGTAAAACTACTGAACTTTGCATCCAGGCAAACAATAAGTACTGTAAATCATCTACTGTATGTCTATTAAAGTCATGCAAAATGAGATTCAAGTCAAAACCATTTTAATATTACATAACATGATATTACAACAGCCGACGCAGTGGAGCAGTGGGTGGCACGTTCGCCTTACAGCAAGAAGGTGGTTCGAGCTTCGGCTAGATCAGTTGCCGTTTCTGTGTGGAGTTTGCATGTTCTCCCTGTGTGTGCGTTTCCTCCCACAGTCTAAAGACATGTGGTATAGGTGAATTGGGTAGGCTAAATTGTCCGTAGTGTACTGTGTGTGTGTGTAGATGTTTCCCAGTGATGGGTTGCGGCTGGAAGAGCATCTGCTGCATAAAAAAAACTGCTGCATAAGTTTGCGGTTCATTCCGCTGTGGTGACCCCAGATTAATAAAGGGACTAAGCCGAAAAGAAAATGAATGAATGAATGAATGAATGAATGAATGAATGAATGAATATTACAACAATAACAAACAATGGCCTGTTTCTCCGTGCATTAGATGTCATTCAAATTCAAAATTTTAGTAAGTAAGTCAGGAAAACTTCAGGGAATTTGATATTTAACTTAAATTAAGCAAAAAATACTTTTATAAGGGGTTTAAATACAGTTGTGTGGCAACAGTGTGTGAATATAACAAGCTTCTAATCATAAAAATGTATTAACGCTTCAACGCTTCCCATTAACTTTGAATGGGTGAGGCGTTGCCGAACTGCATTGTGGATCCGTCGGCGCCGCTTCAGAGGTGTTGCTCGCTGCAGAAGTTGCGACGGAAGCGTCAGCCAATCAGATCGCTGTATGCAAATACACCAGCTCAGGCAGTGGCCTATTGCTGACTAATTTCATTGGCTGACGCTGCTATGACGATCGTGTCAGCCCCAACTTCAGACACGCCCTCTGTCAAGCGTTGTCGCTGAAGCCCCGTGTGAATGGGGCGTTAGGCTTAGGCTTGTTTTTGAATTTGCCACTATGCTGACACACAGGCATTTGTAGCTCCACCTCTTTTTAAAAGAGCACAATCTCATTTGAATTTAAAGCGACAGTCACCAAAACAGCACAATTAGGGTCAAAGCCTAAAAGCGACAGTTTCAAAGAGTTATCAAGCATTATTTGTGGGGTATTTTGAGCTGCATCTTCACATGCATACTCTAGGGACACTAGAGACTTAATTTTACATCTTGTGAATAGGGGTGCAATGAATTCCCATTAAAGTAGGAACCCTGAAAGTAAAAAGGTTTGCTTTTCTCCAAAACTGCTCATGTGTTGACATTATTGACCCTAAAAATGGGTTTTCTAAGTATCATTTGATCTCTTCCTCCTCTATAGATCATTGCTCCCCCTGAGCGCAAATACTCCGTCTGGATCGGTGGGTCCATCCTGGCCTCTCTGTCCACTTTCCAGCAGATGTGGATCACTAAGCAGGAATACGATGAGGCTGGCCCTAGCATCGTCCACCGCAAATGCTTCTGATCGCACAATTCAACATCCCCTCACTGCCTCCTGCTTGGGTATCAAGCAACGATGCCTTGCTCTTGTGGACAGATTTTCGAAAGCGATGACGTAGGAGAGAGCATTAAAAGCATAAACTGAGAAAAGGACACTAGCATCAAGGGACAGCAGAAATACCAAGCGCTCTCGTTGCACACAACTGTATTTATTACTGACTTCCATGGCTTGGTATTTTGGTGGATGCTGTTTAAAAGAAACGAAAAGGACTCCCGCTCCCTTATAGATTCCAGTGCCATACGTTCCACTCTACACTCCAACACTAATCAAGACCAACACTAATCTCACTTCAACAGACAAATAAAACTGAACATGTATTTTTAAACATTGTTTTTGTCCATTAATATCATTTCAGCACACACTGAGACAGACTAAACAACACTGACACAACCTCTCGGATGGTTTATAGACTAATTACACAGTGAGACGTCTTGTTATGTCTGTAATTTGACATCTATAAACTGTTATGGTTGTTTATAATGGAAGATGAATGTGTGGGACAATAAATTAAGCGTTACATAAGCTAGCACCTACTTAATATGTGCTATATTTTGGGGAAATTGAGAGTTATACATCTTTTTACAGTTCAATATATGAGGTTTTCCATTGATGTATGGTTTGTTAGGACAATATTAGACTGAGATACTATTCTTAACTATTTGAAATCTATAATTTGAGGTAGGGCTGCACGATATAGGAAAAAAATCTGACATAGCGATATATGTCAGATAGTTTCACCAGATGGTTTAAATAGCACTCTTTGACTTTTTCTGGGGAGTCTGGGGAGAATATTTAAGTACAGAAATCGAGTAAACACAATGTAAATTCATTCATTCATTCATTCATTTTTTTAGTCCCTTTATTAATCCGGGGTCGCCACAGCAAAATGAACCGCCAACTTATCCAGCATATGTTTTATGCAGCGGATGCCCTTCCAGCTGCAACCCATTTCTGGGAAACACCCATACACTCTCATTCTCATTCTCACCCAGTTCACCTCAATTCTCCACGTAGAAATGCCAACTGACCCAGCCGAGGTTGAAACCAGCGACCTTTTTGATGTGAGGCGATTGTGCTGCCCACTGTGACGCCCCTCTTCGACATTTTATTTCAATATTTTTATTTAGGAAACATTATTAAGAACACAATATTGTTCCTGTGCTGCATGGCCTCGTCGTTTATGCCAAGATCATGTTCCATGAAGATATTTAGTAAATGTCCAGCTGCAAATATATGATTTTAATTACTAAGGACTTCATGTAGCCAACATTAAAGGCAGTTTTCTCAATATTTAGATTATTTTTGAACCCTCAGATTAGGGCTGCACAATATGTAATTTCAGCATCGATATCGAAATAGTCACGTCGCAAAGTTGAGTCTGGATTATAGTTGAGCTGGAGCAACAAACACATGATTTCTTTATAGTCAGTGCAACGTTTAACCATAATAGAGTGAACGTTTATCATTTGCATGTGTTTTAAGGGCCTGAGACTGAGCATTTTAAGAGTTTAAAACATTCAGGCACAAGAAATTATGACTTTTGGAGGTGTAACAAAGATCAATTATATTTATTTATATAATGAAGAAGATATAGTGTTAACTTTCTTAAAATTAGTTTATAACTAAAACTAATTTAAAAAAATGTATAGAAATTTGACTGCTGGACTGCTCCATGATGGATATTTTATTTTATAATATTATTATTATTTGATTGAATACTGAATAATATTTAAGTACATTAAAATTGTATTTGTTTAACTCTCACCATACAAAATATGGTAGAAAGCAATATATATAGTTTATAGGTATACGTTATACTTTTAGATATTTATTGGGGGCCCCTAGATTTCCTGGGGCCCTAGGCAGCCGCTTACCTCATTTATTGGTTAAATCCGCCCCTGGGTGAATTGAATAAACTCAATTGGTCGTAGTGTATGTGTGATGGGTGTTTCCCAGTGATGGGTTGCAGCTGGAAGAGCATCCGCTGAGTAAAACATATGCTGGATAAGTTGGCGGTTCATTCCTCTGTGGCGACCCCAGATTAATAAAGGGACTAAACTAAAAAGAAAATGAATGAATGAATGTAGACTGCAAGGGTCCTGACAAACTCAGAACTGTCCTGCGCATGCGCTGTATAGTCTTATCAAGTAGCGAGAGGAATGTAGAAGGCGATATGTGACTGTCACCTGTTACAACTGGCGTTGTCCTGTAGATTATATATCTTTTACAGAATTACAAATAAATGGTTAATATCCTCCACCA
The DNA here is from genome assembly GCF_903798145.1 of Danio aesculapii. NCBI lineage: Eukaryota > Metazoa > Chordata > Actinopteri > Cypriniformes > Danionidae > Danio > Danio aesculapii. Next base: position 6,595,306 of record NC_079435.1, on the reverse strand, counting down.
CCATATGCAACAAAGAAGGTGATTATAATCAAATCAGGATCAATGAAACGGTATATTGGATTGCATACTTGCGCATCAACTCCTCAGGCAGTCAAGAATGATGCTGTGCGCATGCGCATTGTAAATCACCAAAGCTATCAGCGAGGGTTGTTTTTCTACTACGCAGCAGGCGCTCAACATTGCACAGATGCATTTGTAATTCGTAAGGATGTAAGAAAAGCAATGCAGGTATTCGTCCATCGCTAAAGCCCAAGGAACGGATAAGAAAGAGAGGGTGAGTTTAAAGAGCTTACATTTATCCGAGACAGTGTTTACCTACATACTCAAAGCAGACCTGTAAACAGACTGCGCTGACACTGTAACACGCTTTTATTATTCCAATCAATTTGCTAATGATATTTAATTTTATTAATATAAAAGATATTTAACGGAATGTAGAATTGATAGCATATATTTATTCTTCATCAAGCTTACAAAAATGCGATATAAATTCGTCACGATCTATTAATAAACACGATAAACGAGTATTAAAGACGTCTTAAGACATAAGAAACGTCCTTTTTGAAACATCGGACGTGACATCGGCTTATATATTATGTAAAGAATATAAATAAATAATGTGGGCACTGGGCTGTAACCTGCCGTACCGTAGATCTGGAATAACACTACACACTCCACTTTGCACGGTAAGGCATGTGCAATATCAAAATAAACCGTACAATATAGCTACTACGAAGAACAGATGGTGATTGATTGGCGCGTGCGCATATTGACTTGCACTTGACACTTCATTATTATGCTCACTTCATTATTATGCTCATTCCGCAGGTGACCAACTCACCCGGGAGAAATGTCTACCAATAACAACATGATGTCCAAGAAGACCGAGTACATGAAGAAATTCAGGGAGCCAAAATGGGAGACGTTCTCGAAGTCTTATGAGGACTCTCTGAAATACAGACTTACGCGGAGGTTAATGGAGCAAACACACAGACCCTTATTCGCTGAGGGATGGGACAGCGGGTCAGACTCAAGCGCAACGTCCAGTCCCAAACACCAAGAGGTGAACGTCCCAAATGCCAAACACTACATATCGTCATCTGAGTCCAAGGACGAGACCGCAGAAGTTTGAACTGCTGGAAACCGCAGGTGAATGGAGAAGTTCACACAGACTCTAGTGCTACCTTGGAAAGCGCTGCTCGTCTGGGTAGGTTTCATTTTTTTCTTGATCTCATTATTTTTAAAGGGGAGCTTTTATGCCAAAATCACTTTTATAAGGGGTTTAAACACAGTAGTGTGGCAGCAGTGTGAATATAAGCAGCTTCTAAGGATAAAAATATATTAATTTTATTGTTTACAATCACACTTGATATAAACAGTCTGCAGAAACACTTTGACATTCTCCTGTTGTACGTGTCATCAGAGGGAAAAAGCCCCGCCCACTAGTGACAATCACTCCCTCGTTTGCGTAGGATGTTAGGCATGTTTTTGAATTTGCCACTATGCTGACACACAGGCGTTTGTAGCTCCGCCCTCTTTTGAAAAGAGCGCAATCTCATTTAAATTTAAAGCGACAGACACCAAAATGGCACAATTAGGATCAAAGCCTAAAAGGGTCAGAGAGTTATTAAACATTATTTGTGGGATATTTTGAGCTGAAACGTCACAAAATTGCATACCCAAGGGACACTAGAGACTTATTTTGCATCATGTAAAAGGGGGTTATAATAGGTCCCCTTTAAATTTGCATAAATTTTAATTTTACAGTGTTTATTTTAATAGTGCACATTGTAGAACAGTTAAAAAACTGTTTTGCTAATCTGTAATCAAATTCTGACCATTTGCTTTCACTCTGCAATAGAGTATATGTGGAATTTGTCAGTAACCTGGGTCAAGCGCTTCTTGTGAACTGTATGCCATTACAATATCGGCACGTTTAAGGTCTGCTTTCTATAAAAATCAGCGATCTCCACTGGCTTAATGATATCCGATATAAAGTGGGTTTCAGATTGTACAAGAAGCACTGCACTAAATTACGTTTTCCCTGCCATGTCTTTAAAATATGAACATTTATTTTACCCCAGTATATTTAATGAAGCTTCTGCGCTAGCCTGCTAATCCTGACGGGCACGTGCGTGTAAAAGGCTTCTCATCTCGTTTTATCCTTGAGCAATTAAATGAATGCCTGAAGTCTATTTAACTGATTATATTTTAATTACATTACAACATCGATGCACTAAAACAGCGGTGTCCAAACTCAGTCCTGGAGGGCCGGTGTCCTGCATAGTTTAGTTCCAACTTCCTTCAACACACCTGCCTGAAAGTTTTTAGTATACCTAGAAAAGCTTGATTAGCTGGTTCAAGTGTGTCTAATTGGGGTTGGAACAAAACTTTGCAGGACACCAGCCCTCCAGGACCGAGTTTGGACCCCCCTGCTGTGAAAGAAACCGTATAAAATGGAAAAAAGTCACATTAACCGTTCACCGGAAGTTATCAGTATGGGAAGAAACACTAGCTCTGCATATACCCCATGACAATCCTTCACTGATGATGTCACTTTGATGGATTTGGTGAAATATGCCTAGCCACGCCCCTCCAACCGTTAGTTTGCTCCGAGTGAAAGATTAGAGGAGAAGAGCAAAAGTAAAACCCCACCCCCTACTCAATAAACAGGTTCAGATGTATAAATGTCTTCATACTGAAATAACATTATGCAACGTATGGTTCAAGGGCGGCACGGTGGCTCAATGGTTAGCACTGTCGCCTCCGAGCAAGAAGGTTGCTGATTTGAGCTCTGAATACGAGAGTGCGTGGGTCCCAGTACTGGGTTGCGGCTTGAAGAGCATCTATTGCATTAAACATATGCCAGAATAGTTGGCAGTTCATTACGCTGGGCGACCTTCCATCTGAATCCATCTGAAATCTAAATTTACAATGTTAATTTTGCTAGCGCATATTGCTATTCTTTAGGTGAACAATTAATCTATGCAACTTAATTCACAAAAACAATGTCCTATTTTGGTAATCTTCCATCATATTGACCATTTGCCTCTGCGTTTGGATTGGCTCCTTCTTTGTTGATGTCAGTTTGACGGTTCAGCCACAATATTCTTAGCCATGCCCCTCTTACCATTAATTTGCTATGAGCAAATGATACACAAAAAGAAAGCCCCCACCCCCTACTCAATTTCTGTTGGAAGTACATCAACATGCTGAAATAAAAGTCTCAGCTACTTCCAGTTCACACAGACTGTGAGACGACTGAAATACACATCAGTAAACCAAAAACAGGACATGATGTAATAAGATTTTGGTTTAGTCCAGAATTTGGTTTAGTCCAAAACACGACAGCTAAGTTCTCTGGCAAAATATGTCATAAAAGAAGTTATTTTGTTTGTGTGTGTGTGTGTGTGTGTAGCTACATTTCCATCAACCTATTTTTATGCACATTTTGGATATGCGAAAAAAAAAAAACGCCGATGGAAACGCCAAGATGCGAATACATTTTGAAAATGTGCATTAAAAATGTATGCGCATAACTGAGTATGATGAACTTTTTATTCTTATGCATTCAAATAACACCACGCCTTCATTGCATGTCGGCATCGTCTTCTTATGAGCAAGTCATATAGTAAATAAGCAAAAGATTCACGCAACTTCTACTGCAGCAAATTACGGTTTTATTGTTGATATTTGGCGCCAGTTAATCAGCAAGTGACAATTTTGTTCGCTTTGACTTGTTGGATAGAAACACTGCTTTATTCGCACATCTTTTATGCGATATACCAGTTTTGCACATAAAGTTAATTCGCATTTTTGGATGTAAACAGCTTGTGCGTTTGTAAAAAAAAAATTGTTTTGGACAAATAAAACCAAGCTGCAAGTGTGAATTCGCCCTAATTTTGATATCAGACCCTTAATATCAAATGTCTCATTTTACTTTTGTCACAGAAAATGGGTACAAAGCTGTGACTAGTAACGGACCATCAGAATCCTTTCCAAAGCGGCGTCAAAGACACCGGGCGCCCCGCTCCGAGCCCTGCTACCCTAATAAAGAGCTGGATAGCGATGAATCTCGAATATCCGTACCAAGAAAACCATCCAGGGCCAAGAGCCAACCTCCGGGAAACTCCAAGGAGAGGACATCCAACCGCGAGAACAGACGGCCTTTTATCCGCTACGACTGGGCAGAAAGACACATCGAGACCAGGAGGGCACCAAATATAAGAGCGTCTGTGTCCGCAGGAGAGGTGAGACCTGCTAAAAACGGCAGCTCATTTCATTTTGGTACATTTATTTTCTATATTTGCTATGTTGGATATTTATACAGTCAGAATTATTAGACCCCCTGTATATTTTTTCCACAATTTCTGTTTAACGAAAAGAAGATTTTTTCAACACATTTCTAAACATAACAGCTTTAATGACTCATTTCTAAATAACTGATTTATTTTATCTTTGCAATGATGACAGTAAATAATATTTGACTAGATATTTTTCAAGACACTTCTATACAGCTTAAAGTGACATTTAAAAGCTTAATTAGGTTAATTAGGCAGGTTAGGATAAATTAGGCAAGTTATTGTGTATCGATGTTTTGTTCTGTTGTCAGTCGAAAAGAAATATAACAAGGGGGCTAATAATTTTGACCTTAAAATGATTTTTAGAAAATTAAAAACTGCTTTTATTTTTGCCGAAATAAAACAAATCAGACTTTCTCCAGAAGAAAAAATATTATAGGAAACACTGTGAAATATTCCTTGCTCTGTTAAACATCATTTGGGAAATATTTGAAAAAGAAACAAAAAAATATATATATATAAAATCACAGAAGGGCGAATAATTTGGCTTCAACTGTTTATTGCGCTACTGTACCTCTTTAGAATAAAACTATCATATACTTATTCTATATCTTCATATATTCTTGCAGACATTTATGATACATTTACATATTTCATTTACATATATGTAAAATAGCTGCAGTTAATTATATTTATCTTTTTTTTTTGACAGATTAAAATATATATTTAAATAATTATTTATTTGTTTGATGCTGTAGGGGTAGCCAATACTAAAATTACTTTATATAACTAATATGGGTGTTACAAAATAGACAAATGATTTAGCCATATGTTTAAAGCCATTACCAAAACTATTTTGCCATGATGACGGTACATAATATAGTAATATTTACATAAATAAAACAGTATTATTTTACTAGTTATTTTGCAAGATTCTAGTATTCAGCTAAGGGCTTAACTAGGATAACTAGATTAATTAGGCAAGTCATTGGACAACAGTGGTTTACTCTGTAGCCAATAAAAAACATAATTTCTTAAGGGGCTAATAATATTGATTTAAAAAAATAAATAAATAAAATAATTCTCTAGAAGAAAAAAATAAAAGGAAATACTGTGAAACATTTCCTTGCTCTGTTAAACATTATTTGGAAAATATTTAAAAAACAATAAAAATTTCACAGGAGGGCGAATAATTTTGACTTCAACTGTATTTCCAAATTTTCCTTTATTGATTCATTAATTTTCCTTCAGCTTAGTCCCTTTATTCATCAGGGGTCGCCACATCGGAATGAACCGCCAACTATTCCAGCATATGTTTTACACAGCGGATGCCCTTCCAGCTGCAACTCAGTACTGGGAAATCCATACACTCTCACATTCACGCACACACACATACACTATGGTCAATTTAGCTTATTCAATTGACCTATAGCACATGTGTTTGAACTGTGGGGGAAACCGGGGCCCCCGGAGGAAACCCACACCAACACAGGGAGAACATGCAAACTCCACACAGAAAAGCCAGAGGCGACAGAGCTAACGTTGCGCTAATTTTGCACAATTAAAAGTGTGTTTTGAATAAATCATACAAAGAGGAAAGTTTTGGAGAGAGTAAACAGTGGTGGTGTACTAATCAGTGGAATGAAGGCGCGTGTGATATCTGACTCTGCATGTGGAAGCGGTGAATTATTCAGGATAGAGTGCTGATATTCTGAAGCTGCGTCCAGATTACAGTCTCTGGTATACAAAGGTTTAGTAGGTTAAACAAAGTGGATTATTATCTGTTTAGAAAACTGCAACTGAGATAAGTCAAGAGTGCGGACCAAGGTTATTTTAGTTTATGAAAACTAAAACTAGGTGACACGGTGGCTTAGTGGTTAGCACTGTCGCCTCACAGCAAGAAAGTCACTTGTTCGAGTCCCGGCTGGGCCAGTTGGCATTTCTGTGTGGAGTTTGCATGTTCTCCCTATGTTGGCTTGGGTTTCCTCCGGGTGCTCCGGTTTCCCCCACAGACCATACACATGAACTATAGGGGAATTAGGTAAACTACATTGGCCGTAGTGTATGAGTGTGTGTGTGAATGTGAGTGTATGGGTGTTTTCCAGTACTGGGTTGCAGCTGGAAGGGCATCCGATACGTAAAACTTATGCTGGAATAGTTGGCGGATCATTCCGCTGTGGTGACCTCTGATAAACAAGGGACTAAGCCCAAGGAGAATGAATGAATGAAGATAAAAACTTTTTATAAAACAATAAAAATAATAAAAACTATTTTATTATTATTATTATTATTAATAATATTTTTATTATAATTTTTAGTGTGTGGCCAGGATTTGAGTGATAGATTTTATCTTATTACTCTGAAATCTGTCTAGATTTCTGATTTGTTTTTGCACTAAAAATGTTCAATAAGAATATATAAAAAACAATATTAATAACCTAAAACTAACCAAACTATTAATGAATTAAACTGAAATGTACAGCAAATTTTAAAATAGTATCAAAATAAAAACTAATTTAAAAACGCAAAACTATAATAACACTGGTGCCGACGATATAAATAATTCTAAATCTATCTTCAGATTCATCGGGCTGACGTGGGTGTCCAGACACGAAGGGAGTCGAAAAAAAATGGCCGTGCGTCTGATCATCGGAGAGCACGATCAGCTGACCTGGAGAAGAGCAGGAGGTCGGGGCTGAGTGTGGCGGACGAACGCTGGATGACCGAGTACATGCGCTGCTTCTCCGCGCGGCTGAGGTAGAGGCTGATCCAGGATCAGTTTATGTTTGTGGATTTTACAGGTAACAAATCCTAAACCAGCACTAAAGGACAATTACGGAAGAGACTGATGACAAAAACTGAACTAAAGCATTCCTCTGAACTCAAACTCATTCATAAATTATGAAAATAGCTCATATTTTTGATGCTGGCTACAATCACTTTGTCATGAATGCATATAAGGACCAAACATGTATGGTTGAAGATTAAATTATTTGCCCACTTGTGAAATTTTAACCTTTAATCAAAAATATCCCAAGTGCTGTTTAATATAGAGTTTTGTTCATCACATTTTTAAACATAATACTTTGAACAACTAATTTCTAATCACTAATTACTGTTGTTTTTGGCATGATGAGAGTGTATACATTTTACTAGATATTTTGCATGTTACTAGTATTCAGCTTAAAGTGCAATGTGAAGGCCTAACTAGATTAACTAGGCAAGTCATTGGACAACTGTGGTTTGTGATTTAAGACAATCAAATATATTTATTTCTTAAGGGGGCTAATAATACCGATCGATTTTAATCCATCCAAAATTGGAGATGGCAAGCCACCTTTTTCTGGTGGAGCACCATAGCCTCGGATAGTGCTTAATTTGTAAATGGCGAGGTAAGCGATCCGGCATGTTACCAGAGGAGGGAGAGGTGTCGCGCACGAAAGAGAAGAGCAAGGGGGGTGATATCGCGGTCGAAAGTGAAGAGTGGGAGGGGGGGGGGCGGTGTCACGGACGAAAGTGAAGAGGGTTTGGGAATTGCAGAAGAAAGTGAGGAGGGTTTGGGAATCGCAGAAGAAAGTGAAGAGCGGGGCGGGGCTGGGGTGCATGTGAGGAGGGGGATAGGTAAAATGCGGTGCCGAATCAGATTTCAGTGGTGCCGGATCTGGCTTGTTCCGGCACAAATTAAACCCTGGCCCCGGACTTTGAGGTGCTGATTATTATCCCAGCCGTGTTACACTCTGCAGCAAACCACCCTAGTGCATGCTGAAAGTTCATGTCCGATGAAACATCATCTGCTAATAACAGAGATGAAATCCTGTGCTCCCTGAACCAAACCGAGGCCATGGTGCTCCACTGGAAAAAGGTGGCTTGCCATCTCCAGGTTGGGGGAAAGTCCTTACCCCAGGTGTTCAAGTATCTTGGGGTTTTGCTCACGAGTGAGGGAAGGATGGAACGTGAGATTGACAAGCGGATCGGTGCAGCGGCAGCAGTAATGCGATTAATGTACCAGTCCATTGTGGTAGAGAAGGAGCTGAGCCGAAAGCCAAAGCTCTCGATTTACTGGTCAATCTATGCTCCTACTCTCCCCTATGGTCATGAGCTTTGGGTCATCCCTGAAAGAATAAGATCTCGAATACAACCAGCCAAAATGGGCTTCCTTCATAGGGTGGCATGGCGCGCCCTTATAGATAGGGTGAGGAGCTCTATCACCCGGGAGGAGCTCGGAGTAGAGCCACTGCTCCTCCACATCGAAAGAAGCCAGCTGAGGTGGCCTGGGCATCTGTTTCGGATGCCTCCTGGACGTCTACCTAGGGAGGTGTTCCAGGCATGTCCCACTGGGAGGAGGCCTTGGAGAAGACCCAGGACACCCTGGAGGGACTATGTCTCTCGGCTGGCCTGGGAATGCCTCGGGATCCCTCCGGAGGAGCTTGAGGAAGTGTCTGGGGAGAGGGGAGTCTGGGGTTCTCTCCTAAGACTGCTGCCCCCGCGACCCAGCCTCAGATAAACGGAAGAAAATTCTACTCAAACTAAAAGTCAGATTTTCTTCAGAAGAAAAATACTTTAGTAAATACTGTGAACATTATTAAACATCATTTGGGAAATACTTGAAAAGAAATGAAAATTTCATAATTGTAACTGCAACGTCTACACCAAAACACATGCGATTTTGTTTTTGATATTTGAATATCTTGACTCTATTCACTATTATATGTTGGCATTTTATTTCCAGTTCGGTGTTTGATGGTGTTTTTAGATCTTTTTAGATGGGCTGCAGGGATTTAATAATCAAAAGTAATGTTTGAGTGGACCAAATTATTAATAAATGAATGAGGGATTTATTCATCACTCATATGATTGTTCTTTTCTTTATATAATAATATTCTAGATTCTCCAGCCTGCCTGTCATCAAAATATGGCTGTAAAACTCTTTTGAATGTGATTGGCTGATGTTTGGGTTTGTTTTATTTGAGCATATGATTGATGAACTGATGTTTAAGAGTGTTAGAAGTGCAGTGCTGTGAAACTACGTGCTTTTGAAAGTCGTAAAGTGTATTTTTCTCACCAATCGTCCAGAATATAAATCCACTTTTTGCACAAAGATGTCAAGTAATTTGTATTTTTAGATGGAAAAAAATAAGTGAGGGCTAGTTGAAGGCCATGTTTTGATTCTTGTGAATGTGATCATTTCAGGACTGTGTATCATATTGCATTATTTATTAGAGCACAGTTTTTTTAATATGAAAATACATATTTGCTCACATTGGAGATGTGGCGAAAAACTGTTCGAGAAATCGATTCTGTGTCGATTTTGAGATTTTCAAAATGCATCGCTATTCTCTGTTGAATCAAATCTGAGCTTAGTTTTGAACAGCAGGTGGTGCTCTAGGCTTGTTTTGGACAGCAGAAGATGCTCTAGGTTAGTTTTAAACAGCAGATGGCGCTCTAAGCTAGTTCTGAACAGCAGATAACACTAGGCTAGTTTTGAACAGGGGTTCTAGGCTAGTTTTGAACAGCAGACGGCGCTCTAGGCTAGTTTTGAACAGCAGATGTTGCTATAGGTTAGTTTTGAACAGTAGATAGCACTCTAGGCTAGTTTTGAACAGCAGACGACACTCTAGGGTACTTTTGAACAGCAGATGGCGCTCTAAGCTACTTTTGAACAGCAGACGACACTCTAGGCTACTTTTGAACACCAAATAGCGCTCTAGGCTAGTTTTGAACAGCAGACAGAGCTCTAGGCTGGGCTAGTTTTGAACAGCACATGCCACTCTAGGCTAGTTTTGAACAGCAGGTGGTGCTCTAGGCTAGTTTTGAACAAGCTTAGAATCAATTCAAAAGAGAATAGTAATGCATTTTGTAAATCTCAGAATCGATGCACAACCAATTTCTTGAATGATTTTTCATCACAGCTCTAGCTCACATGTATATATTTTTGGTTTTCAGTGATGTTTAAAATGCATCAACACTGGCAGGTCAAAGACACTTTGAATGAGCCGTGACACTTCTTGAATGTTTATTGTTTTAATAACATCGGCTCTGGTTTTATCTTAATAACTGGCTGCCTATTATATGATCTTAACTACTTGTTTGTTCAGTTATTCACTCGCTTGTGATTTCATCCAAGGAACCTCATTCTGTTAAAGGCTACAGACACTGAATGAAGTACATATGAAATATGCTAACTTGTTGATTTTCTTCAGCAATGTTTACATTTTGACCACTGTATTTGTACATGAGAACATGCACAGGTAGATACTGTATATTTTCATCTGCAGAACAGAAATATTCCAATGCATTGCAGTGAATAAACTATGTTTGAGTTACTTTGTCTTCTAGGTTACTGTTCATGATCATGATCACATCAAGAAGGTCGCTGGTTCGAGTCCCAGCTGGGCCAATTGGTGTTTCTGTGTGGGGTTTGCACGAGTTTGCGTGTGTGTATATGAGAGTGTGTATGAGGTTTCAGTATTGGGTTGGTGGTTCATTCTGATGTGTCGACACCTGATGAATTATGAACAAAACTGAAGGAAAATGAATGAATGAAAGCACAATGGTCATAAATCACACTGTATAACCACATTTAAAGGCACAGTATGTAATTTCACCAGCAGAGGGCACGTATTCATCACAAACAACGGAATATTATGTCTAGTATGCTCCGTCTCACTAGTTAAAATTGATTATTTTACTCGATTTCTACATTCTTTTTGAATGCATTTTGAATAATGTTACTAAAGATATGAGCAAAATATATAATACTGTTCTGTTGCGTTTTTTGTGTGGAAATTTTTATGAAAAAACCCTACATAATGTGGCTTTAAATGACTGAATCCCCTAAATAACCATACCTGTCAACACTTGTTTACAACACTCGTTTTTTCCGGAGTCTCCAGCATTTCAGACCCATCTCTCTCCACCCTCCCGTTTTGTTATTTCTCCCGAAAAACTACCGTAATTTCAACTCAAATCTCAAATCGCCCACCCCCATAATTGCTCATTTCCAGCGTAGTTGTTCAGACTCAGTATATGTGTAGCTCCTGTGCTGGTTGTATAATAAGAGTTCATGGACCATTTTGAGGGATGTAAACAATAACAACGCTCCTAACATGGTCCTAACATATTTCCTAGTTTACATTTTTAATTTAATAGCTTTCAGGAATTAAAAAATGTCAACATATTGATAAATAATGTTATGATAGTTGTTCAAACATAAAAAAAATTATGATTAAATTGCGTCATTACAGTTATGCAAGAGTTTGACAACATAGTTTGACAACATTGAAATCTTTTATCTTTTATGTGAAGCTGCTTTGACACAATCTACACTGTAAAAGCGCTATACAAATAAAGGTGAATTGAATTGAAAATGTGCTTATAATTATGTGTAACATGAAATTACATGTGCTGTAGCCTGTGTCAGTCATTAATAGCACAGTCCAAATTATCTCACCACCTCTGGGTTCAGTCTGGATCTATTTACCTACTGGACCTTCAGTACTGACCTAATGAAATTAAATAACAAATAAAAAAATCTATTTAAACATTTGACTCTTTTTGTGTTGGGTCAAAACTAAAAATACAAAACTATAAACTATATATGATTTTTCAGAATACAAGCAGGAAATGTTCATGGGCCAATATCATCACCACATTGAAATGTGCTTATGAAATTATGTGTAACATGAAATCACATGTGCTGTAGCCTGTGTTAGTCATTAATAGCAGTCCAAATCATGTCACCACCTCTGGGTTCAGTCTGGACCTACTGATGAACAGTTAACAGCATATAGAGATCAGAATTTTGTTGTGATGTGTAACGTAAATCTTTGTTTTCTATAAGCTGTTAAACAGCATGATCAATAGTGTGGACATGTCATTGTGATCTGTTTAACCGACACTATAAATAGACACCTGCTAAAAGTCTAATCTCACTGACAGCTGCATGTCTGCTAGACATACTACACCAATATATGTGTGTATATTGCAGAAAAGCGTGCTTTAAAAGAATGCTGTTTTACTGGTATAATGTGTCTAAACAAACATTTGTTGGTTTCTTTCAATCAGAAGATGGTTAATCTGTGACCACTCAAAGGTTTGAAACTTTAGACACACGCTCATGTTACACTTGCGCACCTTCTTCAGTTCATCAGCAGACCCGGGGCGAAAGTGAGGAAGACCATTAACCAGAAGAGCAGCTGTTTTCATATCACACCTGTCCACACTGATCTTCATCACCGGCACGCCACTGGACGAGCAGATTCTGAAGATTTTATCTGCGTACAAACACATTTACATCACTATTTTACATAATAAACATTTTAAAATGGCTATGTATAGGAAATATCTTAAGCAGAAGGCAAATATACATTTCAATGAAGCTAAACATCTCATTTTGCCTAGCATCTCAGCTAAGTAAACACAATTCTCAATGTTCAATTTCTAAATTTAACTCTTAACTTGTTTAAAACAGCAGCATTTAACTTAATTTAAGCCGTTTTAGTGCTATTAAAGTCTAAATAAATAAGTTGCAGGATTACATTAAGCCTACGTTTAAGTGATATAACGTAACTTACCTGCAGGTTACAGTTCAGGTCAAACAAACGATAGCCTGTAAAAGTATGGAGCTTTAACTACTTTAAAGAGATACTGAACAAACAACAGCAACAATGAAAGTCTCTTCAAGTATTATAACACACCACACATCGCGTTTTAAGGCTCGTTTCCAAAATCGTGGCTAGAAATATACACAAGCCTATTAGCCTAATTCAAAAAGGCGGCTTTAAAATCTCGCGCAGAAATCTGAACGGATTCTGATTGGCTAAATGTTTTTATTCGTTCGGTAAACGTGATAAACGTGTTTCCAAAGACACAGTTCATCGTGTATTTATCGTTATATAACTACAGTGTGGTAAAGCTTTATAATTTTCGTCATAGTTGTTGGTAAAAACCGTTAGAACTATATTTTCAGATGATCTGAATATTGTTCAAACTGTTGTTCAAACGAAGATGACTCAAATGAATCGGTGAATAGCTTTGCGAGTGAATCGATTCGCTAGAACCAAATCGCACTTCTACCGTATGATAGGCTACATGGAAAAAAGATAACTGCATTTTATTTTACAGTCATAGAAATACATAATACATATAAGAATATATATATATTTTTTTTCTTAGAAAGTCTCAAAGTCTTTATGAATTTCTTATATGTTTATAGAAATTTCTACTTTTAAAATTTTTACTCTTTTTGTGTTGGGTCATAACTAAAGACACAAAACTATAGAATATGATTTTTCAAACTATTATTAAATAACTGTAATATCAGGATAATAGTAACAACAATAATAAAATTAATAATAACAGTATTTAATAATAACAGAATACAAAAGGAATCTTCACAAAGTTATACAATAAAAAACTTGGGAAAAGTCTAGTCTGAGTGGCTACTAAATATAAGAAATACATATAACTTTCTAAAGACTTCTTCAGAAAATAAACAAAATATAAATAATAAAATTGAATAACAAAAATAAATAAATACAATACAATTATTTAAAAAAATAAATTTCTATTTTAAAAAAGTGACTCTGTGTTGGGTCATGACTAAAAATACAAATATAAAAATATGATTTTAATATTAATAAATAACGAATAATATAACAGCAGTAACAATAATAATACAATTAATAATAACAGTATTTAATAGTAACAAAATACAGAAGGAATCTTCACAATGGAAGACTTGGGAAAAGTCTAGTTTGAGTGATGAGTCTTGATTTCTGCTGCAACATTAGGATGGGAAGAGCATATTCGGCGTAAACAACATGAAATCGTTGATCCACCATGCATTACATCAACTCTACAGACTGTGTTGGTAAATCAAATAAACGGATCTGAAGGTGAATGATGGAGAGACCCTGAGCTGATTGTGGGAGAAGCAGCAGCTGTCAGGGTTTTTCCACGTGTTGAACATCTGTCCGCCACTGTCTGTCCAGATCTGGACCTCTGCAGTCTGAGCGGAGCCGCGTGCATTAGCGCTACCGCTGCACCTGTCAAGAAACACGTCATCACAGCTGTCGTATGACATCACCAGACTGATATCAAAGCAGGTTTTCTTTTAACCCTCTTATGAATGGCGACCTATATCTAGATAAGTCACACTTCAAATAATAAATGCTGAATTATTGATTAGATGTAGAATCATCATGTTATTGTTTTGAACGCGGAGCCCGTTTTGACCTATAATATATATCATTTTCTAAAGACTTCCTCAAAACAATTTAACAAAATAAAATAAATACAAATAAATAAATGAAATTAATTAAATTATAAAATATAAAAAATGATAAAATATAAAATATATAATATAAATATAATATAACAATAAAATATATTTCAACTTAAAAATGTTATTCTTTTTGTGTTGGGTGATAAAAAATGTTTAAAATAAATCTATATTAATAAATTATAAATTTCTAAATATTAATAAATAACTGTAATAATAATATTAACAGTATTAATAGATCATAATAACCATTTAATAAATAACAATATTTACATATTTACATTTACATATATATATATATATATATATATATATATATAATTATTATTATTGTTTTTTTTTTTGGACTTTATTAAGTAGATAGGACAGTATTATAGACAGGAAGTGAAGTAGGAGAGAGACAGGGGGTAGGGATGGGAAATGTCCTCGCGCCGGGAATCGAACTCGGGACGCCCTGTAGTGCTACTGCACCATATGTCAGCACGCTGAGCACTAGGCTATTGCGTCGACGGTATTTACAAATATTAACGTTAATCTTTAAAAATAAATATAATAGCTTTACATTTTAATGAATTCGACACATTGTGAAAGCTTTTTTATAAAATCAAAATGTTTGAAGTCATAAAGCAATATCATGCACTGTAAAACCCAAAAAGTTAAGGTAACTCAAATAATTTGAGGAAACCGATTGCAACAAACCATTTAAGTTCAAAAACTAATCCTAATGAGTACTGTGAACTTAATCCATTTAAGTAAATGAAGCAATTTGAGCACAGTAAAACCCAATAAATGAAAAGAACTCAAACCAACTGAGTACTGTAAAACACGATAGGTTAAGTCAACTCAAACCATTTGAGTTAAAAAATTAAATCTATATGAGTACTGTGAACTTACTCCATTTAAGTTGAAGTAATGAGATATGTAATTAACTCATTACCTTCAACACTGAGTTCAAAACTCTTTTCAAATGAGTAGAATTAACTTTCAGTCAAATTTGAGTTAACTACACTCATTTCATTTGATACAGTTGACTGTTGGGTTTTACAGTGTGTTAATAGTTCATATGATGAATTCCACCTTTCTTGCATTTTAAAAGTACCAGCAAAACACCAGCTGAATAACAGAAAATAACCAAATGTGATGGTAATGATAAAAAAAAATATCCTGCAGCATTTTAAACATGCAGATGCAGATTTATCTGGCATTATACATGACTTAAAACGCAGAGCAGAAAAGCCATTCTAGCAGAAGATGCTGGAGCACATTCAACTCAACAGTGTCCTCTACAGGTGGACAACCATCAATGCAGGACACAAAACTGCTTTTTTACATACTGTATGAAGCTCTAGTTTAAACATTACTGACAATAATAATGCATTAAACCCCTAAGAAGAAATGATTATCTAAAGTTATGGCATAATAACTTTAGTAATAATAGATATAAGTAGGCCCACACGGAATCTGCGAGCACAGAATTTTAGCCCATCTTTAATTCTGTTTATTTACTTGAGTAAATGTGTGTAAATCTATATTTATTGAGTTTTTTAAATTGATTACAGTAATATTATTGACTAATATGAAAATATTCATCTGATTTATGTACAATGCAGTTTGTACAGTAATATTTTCTGTCTTTTACTAGAGATATTATATGAGAGCCTTGCTTAAAGTGAATCTAATTGATTTGCATTTTAAACATTAAATACGAGTTAAAAAAAGATAATATATTTTTATATACCATAGAATAGGAAATCAGGAGAAATTATTGATGTAATGCCAAAAAGGTGTCCATAGCTGCCAGAAGTCATCTGACTTTAGATGTATATGATAGGTGAGTTTCTCAAGTGGAAATAACACACTTACTTGAGACAACCACATTTTAAAGGAGGGTACCTGAGGAGATGACCACAATAAAAGTATACATTTCTTTGCCAGATAGTCCTATATTAAAAACAAATGTTTGGTGTGGGAGTCCAACACATTCTCTACTCCGCCATACAACAAATACAATTCTAGAGAAAAACTGAATTTTATCTTAAAGGGCACCTATGGTCAAAAATCTACTTTTCAAGCTGTTTGGACAGCCATATGTGCATGTATGGTGTATAGACTGTCATATTGGGGCTTTTTTTAAATTGCTTTTTTTTTTCAATTTAACAACATAAAAACCGGTGGACCAATTGGAGCGGTTTTCAAACTGACCGCAACTTTAGGTAGGAGAGCGGTCCCCCCGCCCACCAATATTGATTGACAGGCGCGTCATCATATCCTCAGTTTGTTGATTCACGTCCGCCATTTTCAGCATGAGTCGAAGCGATATCACTAAAGGAACACGCTAGCTCTATTTTTAGATGCAAGGCTCATTGGGCTCAACACAAGAGCAATATTCTCCACATTATCGCTCTAATCGGAATTATTGGTTGTATCTTTAGGTAGGTTTGCAAACATGTGTACTTCTCATTGAGTCTACCTTATACTTCAGCCATTTGCATTTCTCGCGATCCCAGAAGCTCCCTGTGATCTTAACTAGGTGCTGCTACACCTGACGCGCTACAGAGAGTGTCTGGTGTGCCGTGTCGCGGCTTCGAGCGGCGCATCCAGTGCCTCAGTCAAAGTTAATTCAGTGTGCGTGGTTATTAGTTTCTGTGTACAAGCTCGCTACTTGAAACTAGCACACAGTTGGCTGTAAAACTGTACAAAGACACAAATGATTTTGTACTCTGCTTGGTCTGTGTCCGAGTCGTACATGTACGACTGATTGCTGATCCTCTCACTCCTGCTCCTTCTCTCAGTCTGCCCAAACACAGAGCGGGTGAGCTCATGGCCCCGCCCCCTTGTTAGGTTGGGCGGGAAGCCGAAACTAATCTCCATGTGAAGCAACACACCCCTAAATCAGCGAACTGTGGACACGCCCCCAACATGACACTTTTTAACACATTATAATAAAAAAATCTGAATTGTGTTTTAAACTGAACCTAAACTGGCACAGTCAGAAGAACCATAATATTAATATTAAATCATAAAAAAGAGGTAAACTATGTGCCCTTTAAAGAGTCCTTGTAGAAAATGATGTATTTTCTTCCAAAAAGAGATGATTTTGTCACAACACCAGAAACAGGAATGTTCCTTTGCCTTTTTTGCAGTTAAAACAAAGATCAGAGGAGTTTCTATAAATCTTTTTCAGACACAAGGGTGTAAGATAAACCCTGTTAATGAATTTATAATTGAGCTCATGAACACCCATTGAAGTATATTTAGAATATAAATTGTTACATATTTCAGATCTGTATCTTTAATTTCGCGACCTAAATCTTTTTCCCACTCACACTTCAAACTCTCAAAGGAAGAAGTACAGCTCTGTCCACTTTTGATGCTAAAAATTCAACTCACAGTTTAACAAAGTGACTTTTACGAGTCTTCGCTGAGGCCAGCTTCCAGCCTCCGCCACTGAGACTGCAGCTCTGCACAAGACGTTTGGCCAGCGGAGAAATTAAAATGGTCGTGCCCAACTGAGTCTGGTTTCTCTCAAGGTTTTTTTTCTTCACTTCCGCCATTAGTGAAGTTTTTTTTCCCTCTCCGCTGTCGCCACTGGCTTGCATGGTTCGAGATCTGTAGAGCTGTGCATCGTTGGATTTGCTCTTCAGTGTTTGGACTCTCAGTAGTGATTAAACCACACTGAACTGAGCTAAACTGAACTGAACTTAAACACTACAAACTGAACTACACTGTTCCTATTTACTATGACCTTTTATGTGAAGCTGCTTTGACACAATCTACATTGTATAATTATACAAATAAAGGTGAATTGAACTTTTATTGACATTTTAGTCATTCAAAATAATAATAATGATGTATAAGTAATCATATATGGAGAAGTAAGTCTGTAAAATGACAGAAAATGTAATGGCAGCTTATTACAAGGTCATTGTAGTGTAATATACAACACCAACCCAGACAATATATCACTTTAAACTATTAAAAACGTTCATAAAAGTCACTTTTTTAACTTTTCAAGATTAAATATTGATGGAAAAATAAATAAAAACAGATTACAGATATCCTGGTGGTGGTTTTCTAGTGAGCTTTCCTCATTTCTCCATGCAGGCTTGCTGTACTGATGTTATTCCTGCATGGTTTCCGGAGCAGGTGGAGGTTGAGGTCAAGAAATCCTGTGAGGGGAAAACCAGTCGCCATCTGCCAGCCTAATTCCCACAGGTGGCTCCTGTCTCGACCCATTACAGGATCAGCTGGAGCCCATCTGACCACCCGCTCGCTCCACCACACTCACTTTACACTCCTTTAAAAGAAATACAAATCACCTCCTGTGGAATTAAAATCCTCAAATGCTCAAAAGTATCGTTAATGAAATCATAAATGAACATTTTTTAGGCTTCTGTGTTATTTTAGCACCGATGAAATTGACTTTTTTGACATTTTAGCTGAAGGTTTACTCCTGTCATGTGTATTTGACATTTTTTTTGCAGAATCACTTTGCATAAAGCATCTGCCAAGTGCATAAAATGTTATCAAATGTATCCATACAGAGTTCTATGTATATACACTGATTAACCAGGAGCGAAACAGCTATGGAAAAAAAATGACGAGGTCACTTGAAAATTCTGTTTCTCCAGATTTTTAAAAAAGTTTCATGTTTGAGTAATTTTTTTTCTTCCAAATATATATTTTTTGCACAAAATAACAAAAAAATAAGCCATGTTGTCAGACACGTTCATACTCATTACCAATGAATACCAGTGTTTAACGTTTAAAAAAAAATGAGACCGCCTACAACTTCCTATGGTTATCAATGAAAGCCTGTAGACTGATTTGTTATTTAATGTCATATAATGTCTGTTTAATGTCTGTTTTATGTCTATTTAATGTCTGTTGTATGTCATTTAATGTAATTTAATCTGTTTTATGATATTTAATGTAATTTAATCTGTTTTATGATATTTAATGTCATTTAATCTGTTTTATGATATTTAATGTCATTTAATGTCTGTTTTATGATATTTAATGTCATTTAATGTCTGTTTTATGATATTTAATGTCATTTAATGTCTGTTTTATGATATTTAATGTCATTTAATGTCTGTTTTATGATATTTAATGTCATTTAATGTCTATTTAATGTTTGTTTTATGTAATTTAATGTCATTTAATATCTGTTTAATGTTATTTAAAGTCATTTAATGTCTATTTTATGTTATTTAATGTCATTTAATGTCTGTTTTATGTTATTTAATGTAATTTAATGTCTATTTAATGTCTGTTTTATGTAATTTAATGTCATTTAATGTCTATTTAATGTCGGTTTTGTTATTTAATGTCATTTAATGTTATTTAATGTCTATTTAATGTCGGTTTTGTTATTTAATGTCATTTAATATCTATTTAATGTCTATTTTATGTTATTTAATGTCATTTAATGTCGGTTTTGTTATTTAATGTCATTTAATGTCTATTTAATGTCATTTATTGTCTATTTAAAGTCTGTTTTATGTTATTTAATGTCATTTAATGTCTATTTAAAGTCTGTTTTATGTTATTTAATGTAATTTAATATCTATTTAATGTCTGTTTTGTTATTTAATGTAATTTAATGTCTATTTAATGTTTGTTTTATGATATTTAATGTCATTTAATGTCCTGTTTTGTTATTCAATGTAATTTAATGTCTATTTAATGTCTGTTTTGTTATTTAATGTAATTTAATGTCTATTTAATGTTTGTTTTATGATATTTAATGTCATTTAATGTCGGTTTTGTTATTTAATGTCATTTAATGTCTATTTAATGTCGGTTTTATGTTATTTAATGTCATTTGATAACTGTTTTATGTTATTTAATGTCTATTTAATGTCTGTTTTATGATATTTAATGTAATTTAATATCTATTTAAAGTCTGTTTTATGTTATTTATTTAATGTCTATTTAATGTCTGTTTTGTTATTTAATGTCATTTAATGTCTGTTTTATAATATTTAATGTCATTTAATGTCTGTTTTGTTATTTCATGTCATTTAATGTCTATTTAATGTCTGTTTTATGTTATTTATTGCGCTAATAACAAGAGTTTTTGAATTTTACATGAGAATTATTCAAAGAAAATGATTTCTTCAATCTGTAGTGACACAGAGAAAGATTTATAGACTTTATAATCCCAAAAATATATAAACTCCCCATCATAATGGTGCTATTTTTATTATGTCATCCGACAAAATAATGCCAGTAAATTAAGGAGTCTGTGCAAACACATCGCTATTAAATTAGAGGTTTTCTACTAATTTGTTTAACTTGCTTATTTTATTAACCCTCAATAGTATTTTTTTATCGAATAACATTTAGTCTCTTGTATATTACAAGTGCGAACACACGCAATATGTAACTGCTGCAGTTCAACAAATGGCCACCGATGGCGCTAAAAACAAGAGTACATATTCTGAATACACGTTCCACTTTATTTTTCAAATTTGTTCCTACTTCTAAATCTTGAATATTCCTAAACATAAATGGCTAAAAGCATCAAATCGAAGTATATTTCTACATACGACTATATCCAAGCGTCAGCACCACCTGTGAGTCAGAGATATGAGTGGCCATAATCGCTGCTATTAAAGCGTTTTGTGTGATTTCAGTTGTCAGATTGAGTCCATTCAGATGCACTTGGAGCTGAAGCCTGCATTAAGTGTCATTGTGCAGGTAATTGTTATTCCGTGATGGTGGTAATTGCATCTGCTGTGAGAGTCTCAGGCTGCCGATGGGAAAAACCCAACACAATGATGTAATTGAATCAGATCTGATTAAAGGCTTTAAGGCCATACAGACCTTTGACAGTGACGTCTGAACAGCAGAAGTTCATTTTGGCTGACGCAAATCAACGCCTATAGATGTACAAGACGTTAAAAAGCAGGTAGTATGGTATATTAAATACCCTCCAACTGCTTTGACAACACACAGAAATGGTGAGGAGGAGGAGTCTGTTAGGTTGTAATAACTCTCCCCAAACCCTTTTCCCAATCTTTCTAAATAAAATGCCTACTTTAAAATATCCAATCAGCTCGCAGTATGAAAAAACAAGCCACGCCCACTGTTTGCTTAAAATTCTGCTTCTCTGGGAACTGCGTCACAATATGGACAAAAAATGTTTAGGCGGACATTAAGTTCTGTAAGCCCCTCCCCTCCTCTCTTCTGATTGGCTAAGTCTGTTTTGATTGGACTTTCCATATTTGTTCCACATCAGAAACATATTGATATAATGCAAAAAGCATGTTACTTTGATGTAAATCGTTAGCAGGCACAAGATTCGAAAAGTATAACGACTAATTAAAACGATTCATAGTTGACTCTTTCTTTTGACAGACAATATCTTTATTCTTCAACTTTTTTGGTTAACAATTTGCAGATCGTTTACATTGAAGAACAGCTACATTACAAACGGCAAAAAAGATGTTTTTGAAAAAAGAGATTTAAAAACCCACATGATTTGATCCTTTAACGCTTTCACTTCACAACCTACTAAACACACTCAGCAGACAATGTCATAAGATGATAATATTTAGATTTAGGTCGGGATGTCAGGTGATCAAAATTCAATATCTAGCCAGCGCATAAGGACAGCATTATTTTGACGTCCAATAATGATGTTCAATAACGTTGATATTTGGTTGATTTTAGGTTGTGTTGGAAAGTGACCAAAATCCAATGTCAAGCCAATCTCTTAAACCATTGTCATTCTGACATTTAATATTGACATCTATTTGTCAGGTATGGCAACCAAACTCCAACGTCTGACAGATGTCATAATGGTAACGTCTACACACCGTCAAGCTTTAACATCAATAGATGTTCATATTTGGTTGATTTTAGGTTGCGTTGGAAAGTGACCAAAATCCAACATTGAGTCGACATCTTAAACCAACGTCAAATTGATGTTAAATACTGACATTTATTCATCAAGGTATGGCAACCAAAATCCAACGTCTGATAGACGTCATAATGGTAACGTTCACACAACGTCAAGCTGCAATATCATTAGTTGTTGATATTTGGTTGATTTTAGGTTGCGTTGGAAAGTGACCAAAATCCAATGTCAAGCCAATCTCTTAAACCATTGCCATACTGACATCTAATATTGACATCTATTTGTCAGGTATGGCAACCAAACTCCAACGTCTGATAGATGTCATAATAGTAACGTCCACACAACGTCAAGCTTTAACATCAATAGATGTTGATATTTGGTTGATTTTAGGTTGCGTTGGAAAGTGACCAAAATCCAATGTTGAGTCGACATCTTAAACCAATGTCAAATTGATGTTAAATACTGACATTTATTCATCAAGGTA
This sequence comes from Danio aesculapii, assembly GCF_903798145.1. Lineage (NCBI taxonomy): Eukaryota > Metazoa > Chordata > Actinopteri > Cypriniformes > Danionidae > Danio > Danio aesculapii. Next base: position 6,572,372 of record NC_079435.1, on the reverse strand, counting down.
TGGCAACCAAAATCCAACGTCTGATAGCTGTCATAATGGTAACGTCCACACACCGTCAAGCTTTAACATCAATAGATGTTGATATTTGGTTGATTTTAGGTTGCATTGGAAAGTGACCAAAATCCAATGTTGAGTCGACATCTGAAACCAACGTCAAATTGATGTTAAATACTGACATTTATTCATCAATGTATAGCAACCAAACTCCAATGTCTGATAGACGTCATAATGGTAACGTCCACACAACATCAAGCTGCAACATCATTAGTTGTTGATATTTGGTTGATTTTAGGTTGTGTTGGAAAGTGACCAAAATCCAATATTGAGTCGACATCTTAAACCAACGTCAAATTGATGTTAAATACTGACATTTATTCGTCAAGGTATGGGAACCAAAATCCAACGTCTGAAAGCTGTCATAATAGTAACGTTCACACAATGTCAAGCTGTTACATCATCAGACGTTGATATTTGGTTGATTTTAAGTTGCCTTGGAGATTGACCAAAATCCAACGTCTGTCTGACGTTAGACACTGACTTCGGTCTGACGTTGGGTTCTGGCGTCAACCCGATTTTAATTTTCACCCAAAATGCAATGTCCCCCGACGTTAGGGTACAACGTCAACAACGTCAATCTGACATCATGCTGACATCCTGTGCATGGTGGAACAGTTCTCATATTACACTTATTTTGCAGTAAAAAATGCTGGGTTCCACACAATTCCTTCATGTTTTCCAAACACAAATCAATTAAGTTAACTTAATTGTTTTTTTTTTTACAAATTTAAGTGAACTGAACATACAACAATTAAGTTGTCCCCTCATTTTAAATAAGTCATCTGAACAAGCAGCAAAAATGAAGTAAACAGTGGAAATGACGTTGTTAAGAGACATCAGATTACACAGGAGTACAACAGGTGTAACGCAGAGCTCAAATCCCTCTCCTTTAGTCCTGATCTTCAGTCTGTTCACGGGATCAGCTAATCCAGCGATAGCAATGCTGAGCCAAATCACACCCAGATTTCTGGGTCAACACACAACAGGTGACGCTAAATGAGCTTTTCCGTAGGTCTCTCTATCGTTCCAGATATATAACCTTACAATGAGACAGATAGATGAATGCTGTGTTAAATGTTTCAGTCAGAAATGAACAGTGGCTTGAGTCAAAAATGCAACCAAATAATCAAAATGTTTCAAAAATATAGACTTTTTACAATTTGCTGCACATTATTTTAAAGAAAATTATTGTTGATGGTATTTTTAAATACAGATGAATCAGAATTATTAGCCCCCCCTGTTTATTTGTTTCCCCAATTTCTGTTTAACAGAGAGAAGATTTCTTCAACACATTTCTAAACATAATAGTTTTATTAACTTATTTCTAATAACTGATTTATTTTATCTTTGCTATGATGACAGTACATAATATTATACTACATATTATTCAAGACACTTCAATACAGCTTAAAGTGACGTTTAAAAGCTAGGTTAATTTGGCAAGCTAGAGTAATTAGCCAAGTCAATTTTATATTGATGGTTTGTTCTGTAGACAGTCGAAAACAAATATAGCTTAAAGGGGGCTAATAATTTTGACCTTAAAATGTTTTTTTTTTTTAAATTTCAACTGCTTTTATTCTAGCCGAAATAAAACAAATAAGACTTTCTCCAGAAGAAAAATATTATAGGAAATACTGTGAAAATTTCCTTGCTCTGTTAAACATCATTTGGGAAATATTTGAAAAAGAAAATAAATTCACAGGAGGGCTCATAATTCTGACTTCAACTGTGGGTATATAAAATGCTATATATAAAAATATAGCTTCATCCTCAAAATCATCCATATTGTACAATATTTTATCTCTTAATATCCAAAATGAACCAACTTTGGATCACTTCAGAGTTGCTTTTTTATTTTTAGTTTATTTAAGCTTGCTTTTGTTTTGCTTATTTTGTACTGTTTTAGTATTTAGTACTTTTATAAAATTAATTTATGTGTTTAATATCTTCTTTTGTAGTGCTTTGGATTTTAGGAAAAACACATAACAAATAAAATGCATTATTATTATTATTATTCATTTACCACCATCCCTTCCTACAGTGCTTCTCACCACATATCCTGTTTTTTTTGCATAATTAAAATTAAATCACCACAGAATTTTACTTTATCCACCAATTGCTTCCCTTCATGTAATTTCAAACATTTATGAGCATCTATCTCCTGTTTTTTTTTAACTCAGAAGATTTTTTAAAGAATGTTTTGAAGAACATGTCGGCATTAACATTTGTAGTAGAAAAAAATACTATGGAAGTCAACAGCACACTGTAAAAATATCTGTAATTTGATAACTTTTAGTATTTTGTGATTTGTTTTTAGTATTATTATTAATTTATTCATGATTTTTAACTGCATTGTGGGACATTCAGCTTTTCTCCAACAACTTTTGATGTTAAAAAGTAAAAAAATAGTTACTTTTATTTACAATTTTAATAGTTTAAAGTGATGTATTGTCTGGCTTGGTGTTGTAAATTACAATCAAAAACCTGGTAATAAACTAAAAGTACTTTTTAGACTTATTTCTCTATATAGTAGGGTTGTCACGATATTGGAATTCGATACCGCTGGGGGAGAAGGGGGGGAGTTAGGACGATTATAAAGGCCCATGCATTTTGGGGCCCCCAGAGACATTATTAGGGGCCCTCGTCCGTGACTCAGCCTCCTCCCGCACTTCACTTTCATCCGCAACACAATCTCCTTCTACACCCCCCCCCCCCCCTCTTCACTTTCGTACAACCTCCTCGACACCCCCCTCTTCTGTAAAAATATTTTGGGGGCTTCCAGAGATAATATTTAGGGCCCTTGTCTGTGTCTCCGCCTCCCCCCGCTCTTCACTTTCGTCTGCGAACCTCCCTCCTTCACTTTCATCCACAACACAACCTCCTCCTATACTGACACCCCCACCCCCGCTCTTCACTTTCATATGCGACCCCCCCCCCTTCACTTTCGTCCATGACACAACTTTCTCCTACAATGACCCCCCAACCCCCTTCACTTTCATCCGCACCACACAACCTCCTTTGACACCCCCCACCCCACCCCACTCTTGACACCTCCACCCCTTCCATGAAAGCATTTTGAGGGCCCCCAAAGATTTATTAGGGGTGCTTGTCCGTGACTCCCCCCCCCCCCCCTTCACTTTCGTCCGTGACACAACCATAAACAGACCAGCTGATGGTCACAGCTTTAAAACACTCCAGTGTCCAGTGTACACTGTCAGTAAACAGCGGTGAGTTCGGTGAACTAATGATCTTCATGGCCAATCACAGTCATTTCTGTTGAGCACGTGAGCACGCTCAAATGTCAGCATGCTTAAATGTTAGCAGGAAATGGAAGTTTTTTTAAATTTCAGTACCGGTTGATACCGAATTCCAGTATCATGACAACCCTACTATATAGTATACAATATATTGTTTCAAACTGCTAAAAGTTTAGCAATAGTCACTTTATAAAACTGTAGAGTTGAATTTTCAACTGTAAAAGTCAACAGAGCAGAGATAAGCATCCCATAATGCAATTCATAAACCTGTTAATTAATGGATATTTTACAGTGCAGAACATTCGTTGTGTTCAACAAGAGGATCCAAAATCATTTAGGCTTTAAACAAGTGGAAAGCAAGTAAACAATGCCAGATTTTGTAAATGTTTGAGTGTAAACTGTACCTTAAAGTACATTTGTTTACATTGTGAGTTTCTGATTTATCAAAAAAGGCAACTCAAACCCACTGAGTGTAACCACAGATACAGGGACACTAGAGCGTTTAAAAGTCATGAAGATCAGTCGATTCATCCGCGGATCACACGTATGTCAGCTTATGAACAAACCAGCTGATCTTCGTGGCTTTAAAACACTCCCGTGTCCCTGTATCTGTGGTTACTCAATAAACAGCGGTGCGTTTGGTGAACTGATGACCTTCACGACCAATCATTTCTGTCTAATAATGTGCTCAACAGCGCTCAAATGTTAGCGGGAAATGGACATTTTTTAAATTGTCCTATATATTGGTACTGAATTCCAGTATCGTGACAACCCTACTATATAGTATACAATATATTGTTTCAAACTGCTATACGTTTAGCAAAAGTTACTTTATTAAACTGTAGAGTTGAATTTCCAACACCAAAAGTCAATAGAGCGGAGGTAAGCATCCCATAATGCAATTCCTAAACCTGTAAATTACAAAATACGCAACCTGTTAATGAACAGATATTTTTGTTTAGAGGGCAGAACATTCTTTAAACCATCTTCTTTTGTGTTCAACAGAAGATAGATACTCATTTAGGCTTAAAACAAGTGGAAAAAAGTAAACAATGCCAGATTTTGTACATTTTTGAGTGTAAACTGTACCTTTAAGAACATTCGTTTACATTGTGAGCTTCTGATTTAACAAAAAAGGCAACTCAAACCCACCAGTGGATCCTCCGTCACTGAAAATCAAAGCTCTGGACGCAGCTCAGTTTCTTCCACCAGGTTTCAGAAAGCTGTCTGATTTTATCCGGGGTTTTTTCTCTCAGCGTCTGGATCCTCGGCCACATCGACTCCTCCGCATGCTTCATGCTAGCTAAGATGGCGGCGTCAAACACTTCCTTCAGGTTCTTCTGTGTCAGAGCTGAACATTCAGCAGATGTCACAGCACCGATGCTACGGGCACACAATCGGGCATCTTCTTGGCTCACCGGTTTCTCCTGGCCTTCTGCGAGTCGTATAAGCACCTGAACGTCTTCAAGTAAATCACACTGAGTGCCCACGAGGATGATAGGAACACCAGGACAGATTCGATTAATTTCAGGAGCCCAGCGGTCCGTCACACTTTTGAAGGAGGATGGGAGGACCACACTGTAGCAGAGCAGGAACACATCAGCATCCCGGTAACAGAGTGGGCGGAGTCGGTCAAAGTCATCCTGGAAACAGAAATATAACCTATAAACCAATCTTGATATACACAAAATTGAAAATCGACTACAAGTGGTTCAAAGCTGTTACGAGTTTTCTTCTATTGTAGAACACAAAAGGAGATATTTTGAAAAATGTTGAAAACCGGTAAACATTGACTTAAAATAATTATATAATATAATGTGTAAACCAATCTTGATGCTTTAGTGTACATTAAATGGACAATTTATTGTATTAAAAAGGACAGTTTACCCAAAATTGAACATTTACTCTATTTATTCATCCACAAGTGATTCCAAACTGTTACGAGTTTCCTTCTACTGTTGAAAACAAAAGCAGATATTTAGAAAAATGTCAGAAACCGGTAACCACTGACATAAAATAATAATATAATACGTAAAGTAATCTTAATGTTTTAATATTCATTAAAGGGACAATTTGTTGTATTAAAAGGCACAGTTCACCCAAAACTGACAATTTATTTATCCACAAGTGGTTCAAAACTGTTATGAGTCTCTTTCTACTGTTGAAAACAAAAGCAGATATTTTGAAAAATGTTGGAAACTGAGAACCACTGACAAAATAATTCATTCATTAATTTTCCTTCGGCTTAGTCCCTTATTTATTTGGGGTCGCCACAGCGGAATGAACCGCCAACTTAAAATAATAATATAATATAATGTGTAAATCAATCTGGATTTTTTAGTGTACATTAAATGGACAATTTGTTCTATTAAAAGGGAAAGTTCAAGTTTCAAGTAAACCAAGCTTAATTCAAAAATGCAATGAGTTTACTTCTACGGTTGAACACAAAAGGAGATTATTTGAAAAATGTTGGAAACTGGTAACCATTGACTAAAAATAATAATATAATACAATACATTAACCAATCTTGATGTTTTAGTGTACAGTGAACAGACAATTTAATGTATTAAAAGTCCAAAATTGAAAATTTACTCTGTTTATTCATCCACAAGTGGTTCCAAACTGTTATGAGTGTCTTTCTACTGTTGAACACAAAAGGAGATATTTCTAAAAATGTTGGAAACTGGTAACCACTTAAATAATTATATAATATAAAACGTTAAGCAATCTCGATGTTTAATGTACATTAAATGGACAATTTGTTGTATTAAAAGGGACAGTTCACCCAAAATTGACTATTTATTCATCCATAGGTGGTTCAAAACTGTTATGAGTCTCTTTCTACTGTTGAACACAAAAGAAGATATTTTGAAAAATGTAGAAAACCTGTAACCACCGACTTTAATATTGGCATAGAATATTTGTTTTCCCCTACTATAGAAGTCAATGGGGTTTTCAGCTTTCTTTAAAATATCCTCTTTTGTGTTCAACTGAAGAAAGAAACTCATAAACATTTGGAACCACTTGAGGATGAATAAGCATAACAGTGAGTACATTTATTTTTTAGGTGAACTATCCCTTTAAAAACAGAATGGTGAAGAAAAAAACATTATAATCCATTGTGCTCATTAATAAACTGAACACATCATTACTGGTCAACCTATGTGATACTCATACAGAAACCTACAGGACTCTGTGCTAAAAGAATACAGGGATCTACGTCTGACACTAGGTGGCGCTAATCCGTCATATCATGTTGCTTACATTTAGAGAATGATCCACTGCCCCCCATCTCTGCCATTCAAACACACACAGAGAGAGAGAGAAAGAGTTCATCAATCAAGACAGATGGATGGATAGATAGATAGATAGATAGATAGATAGATAGATAGATAGATAGATAGATAGATAGATAGATAGATAGATAGATAGATAGATAGATAGATAGATAGATAGACGGACGGACGGACGGACGGACGGACGGACGGACGGACGGACGGACGGACGGACGGACGGACGGACGGACGGACGGACGGACGGACGGACGGACGGACGGACGGACGGACGGACGGACGGACGGATGGATGGATGGATGGATGGATGGATGGAATGATAGAACGATAGAATGAAAGATGTATGGATGGATGGATGGATGGATGGATGGATGGATAGATAGATAGATAGATAGGACAGACAGACAGACAGACAGACAGACAGACAGATAGATAGATAGATAGATAGATAGATAGATAGATAGATAGATAGATAGATAGATAGATAGATAGATAGATAGATAGATAGATAGATAGATAGATAGATAGATAGATAGATAGATAGATAGATAGATAGAACAACAGATGATGGATGGATGGAACGATGGAACGAAAGATGTATGTATGGATGGATGGATGGATGGATGGATGGATGGAACGATAGAATGAAAGATGGATGGATGGATGGATGGATGGATGGATGGATGGATGGATGGATGGATGGATGGATGGATGGATGGATGGATGGATGGATGGATGGATGGATGGATGGATGGATGGATGGATGGATGGATGGATGGATGGATAGATAGATAGATAGATAGATAGATAGATAGATAGATAGATAGATAGATAGATAGATAGATAGATAGATAGATAGATAGATAGATAGATAGATAGATAGATAGATAGATAGATAGATCACCTGTCCTGCCATGTCACACAGCTGCAGTTGAACTGGTCTCCCATCCACCACTACCCTGGCTGAGATAGTAAACACTTATTAGTTAGAAAATGTATGCTAATTATTACTATGCAATCAATACTAACGCTAAGCTGAGACGTCAATACATCCCACAACTCTTCTATAAGGTGGAGAAAAAGTAACTACTGGAATTAAAAATAGATAATAAAGTCCATATTTCTAATACTGTCTTGCATAGCCGATGCCTCACATGAAAAAAATAATATAGTCATTTATTTTTCAACCATGCTATAGTTAAGTCCACAGTAAAAAATGCTGGGTTCAGCACAATCGGTTTGTGTTGGGTCAATGTGAAGGAATTAAGTTAAGTTATTAGCTTTACAAATTTAAGTGGATTGAACATAAAGCAATTAAGTTGTCTCAAAAAACTGGAGAATTGTGTTGTTTCAGCTCATTTTAAATAAGTAGTTTGAACAGAGAGCAAACTCATTCTGTAGTTGTTATGGTAACACAACAACTATAGTAATATAAACAAATGACCCAATATTATAGTGTTCTACAAATATATGGTATATTATACTACACCACACACCAAATGATTACTGTAGTTAAAAACTAAAGCATGCTACAGTATTTATGACACTTTATTACACATTAATACTACAGTCTGCTGAATGAAATTCAAAAGCAAATGGTTCAAAAACACTCTATGGCTTACTAAATATAAATTACTATGGTATTTTTGTTCATGTGGGCTTGTCCTATAGATTTACGATATGTAAATTTGGAAATAATTTTTACTTGTCTATTTTGAGGATGTTTTCATCATGACTCCAGTCAGTGTACTACATTACTTTTCAGCCGCCCCATATACAGTCCCCATTGAAAAATCATCCCAGCCTTTTAAAATAACTGTACATAGTTAACCTGCAGTCATATATTTAAGTGTACTTTCAAAGAGGTAATGTATATAGCTTATTCATAAATAATGTGAGTAAAGGTAAGATTTTTACAGTGTGTGACGATGTTCTGTATGTTTACATGCAAAATCTATAATGTAACTCTATATAAAAGTGATCTGTGCACTTAAGTTACAGAATCAGTACAGTTATTGAGGTAAAATTGGTTTTATATTCGCACATTCGTTCATTTCACGGTCCATATATTGTTTACCATGCTAATTTATATTATATAATTAATATTATGTCTGAAATTGCATGTATTTATAACCTCGAAACGTCATTAGCACAATTAGACATTAGCAATATTTAACTGACTGTGAACAATGTTGTACTTTGATAGTCACTGGTTGCTAATATGCTAATAATACTTGTCTGAAATGATATTATTAGGAAGAAAGTCCCAATGTGCGAATATAAAATTAACTTTACCTCAATTGTGATTGGAGTTTACCTGTGAAGTTGTCAAAGGCAGTGGGAATGTGTTCTGCCGGATATCCGTTGGTGGTGTAGCTGATAATCAGACTGGTTTTACCCACCGCTCCATCGCCGACCAGCACACACTTTAGCCGGCGTTCAGGTGCTGCCGGCGGGTCACGCGGAGGAGGCACTCGCGGTGGAACCGGAGGCGGAAAATCGTCTTTATTTACCGACTCGGCGTCATCCTGCGACGGCATTGCGTTATCCGGTCAACAAATGCAACTTTTAAACACGACTGTGGCCGCTATCAAGGCATGGTGTGTGCAAAAAACGGGTTTATTTACCATTCCTGCATCGCTAAATGACGCCTGCTGGGCTGTTTCCCTCGCGCTCTCAAGTCAAGTTCGGTCCGGTTGATTGACAGACGAGCATCTGCTGCAGTAAAGAGGATTATTACACACACGCGCGCGCGCTCAGTGTTGCGTTTCGAGTCTCACATCTCCTCCCAGAGCAGGAGTTATACTGAGAACTTAGAGAAAACCGTAGCAAAGTATGCTCTGCTCTGTAAGCAATCCTTAGTAAAACAATTATAGATAGATAGATAGATAGATAGATAGATAGATAGATAGATAGATAGATAGATAGATAGATAGATAGATAGATAGATAGATAGATAGATAGATAGATAGATAGATAGATTGATAGATTGATTGATTGATTGATTGATTGATTGACAGATAGATGGATGAATGGATAGATAAATAGATTGTCAGACAGACAGACATACAGACAGACAGACAGACAGACAGACAGACAGATAGATAGATAGATAGATAGATAGATAGATAGATAGATAGATAGATAGATAGATAGATAGATAGATAGATAGATAGATAGATAGATAGATAGATAGATAGATAGATAGATGGATGGATGGATGGATGGATGGACAGACGGACAGATAGATTGACAGATAGATAGATTGATTGATTGATTGATCGACAGATAGATGGATGGATGGATAGATAAATAGATTGACAGACAGATAGATAGATAGATAGATAGATAGATAGATAGATAGATAGATAGATAGATAGATAGATAGATAGATAGATAGATAGATAGATGGATGGATGGATGGATGGATGGATGATTGGACGGACAGACAGACAGACAGACAGACAGACAGATAGATAGATAGATAGATAGATAGATAGATAGATAGATAGATAGATAGATAGATAGATAGATAGATAGATAGATAGATAGATAGATAGATAGATAGATAGATAGATAGATAGATAGATAGATAGATAGATAGAAAGAAAAAGACAAAAATCTCCTGAATAAAATATGAGGTCAAGTGATAAACGATGTGAAAGGTCAAGGATGTGGTGATGTGATGTGACAGGCCGTTGCTATGGTATTTATCATTCTTCAAAATATCTTCTTTTGTGTTCAACCGAAGAAAGACACTCAAACTGGTTTGGAACAAGTGAAGATTGAGTGAATGATAACTTCTCATTTTTGGGTGAACTATCCCTTTAAACTAGTGCCTCAGCTATGTATGACGCTGACTGAAAAGTCCAGCTCTCCTCCGCATCTCTGAGTGTGTGTGTGTGTGTGTGTGTGTGTGTGTGTGTGTGTGTGTGTGTGTGTTTGCAGTGAATCTGCAGCTTCTGCCATCTGTCCACCCGTGTGCTCCTGCAGCCACCAGAAGGCCTCAACATGTGCTGATGTAAATGGAGAGCTCAACTTTCCCAGGACAGAGCTGACCCTGGCAGCCGCCCTCAAACACACACACACACACGCACACACACGCGTATATCACACCATCAAAGCACCTCACGCCCCTGATCCACACACTCACACACACAGACACACACACACACAGATCAGCTGAAAACACAATCGCTCAGTACTAGTCCATCAAACAGCCGTCAGATTGTGCCTGATAAGAGCTGATAGCAGCACACACACTCCCACACACACACACACACTTTTACAGCTATCTTTATGGGGACTTCCCATATACATGTAATGATGTTTATACTGTATACTCTGTGTGATTTATGAGCTGTCTTCCTCATGGAGACCAAAAAAGTTTCAACAAGGTCAAAATGTTCTGGCATTGCTATACTTGTGGGGACATTTGGTCCTTACAACGTGAGAAATACAAAGCACACACACACACACACAGTTGTGTTGCCTCTGGAATGTTCATGTTTTTAGACGTGTATGTGTGTATTTACACTTCTGCGAGGTTCAATCTCATCCAACCTGTCAGGATAGGTCCTATTTCACCATAAAAATCATAGGAAAATAGATTAAAATTAATGAATCCTTCTGCCAAAAGAAAATGAACTTAAAGCTTAAGACAGTACAGTCGTGTTATATTGCGACAACATTGACATTTTCATGACAATTAAACATAGTTATTAATAATGCACAATTATAGAATTATATATATATATATATATATATATATATATATATTTATTCATTTTCTTTTCGGCTTAGTCCCTTTATTAAAAATAGCATGTACCGCATGTTATCGGACTGCAGGGGAAACTGGAGAACTCGGAAGAAACCCTCGCGAACGAAGGGAGAACATGCCATCTCCATACAGAAACGTCAACTGACCCTGCCGAGGCTCGAACCAGCGACCTTCTTGCTGTGAGGCAACAGCACTACCTACTGCGCCACTGTGTCGCCTACATATATATAAAATTAATTAATATATATATATATATATTAACGAATCAATAAAGCAGGCCAATTAATGTGAAACTCAGGAAAATCCAGGTAATATTTTCATTATAGAAAATGAAATATGCATCTTGGTGAAAGAAAGCCCTGATTTTAGTACTATTATAAGACTGTTTGGCATGGAAACTAGCTTAAATGATCATTTAAAACAATATAAATTACAAATTAGAGCATTATTTTACATAATTTATATATTCACATTGTTAATATACAGAAAATTATAAATTTTTGAACAAGTTATAGCATTTTTCTAATGAAAGAAACTGATTATGGTAATGTAATAAGAATGATTTTGTATTCTGGTAATCTTTTATATTATGGTATTCATTGCATTATGCTGATGATTCTGGATTTATATATTTATAGCTTTATGGTAATGATATATGTTATTTATTTATTTCATGTTTTATTTTTAATTCACTGCAGCAATGATGCTTGTTTTTATTAATTATATTAATTGAGTAATAATACATTTAATTTAATTTTAATTTTACTTTATTCTGCATTATGGTAATAGACATTATTTCATTTATTGCATTTTGGTAATATGTATGTATTTTTTATGATTGTTTATTATTATAAATTATTATTATTTATTAAATTATACTTATTTTATTAATTGTACCAGGGTAATGATGAATGATTGATTGCATTATGGTAATGATAAAACCTTTTTGATTAATTTATGTATTGCATTATGGTAATGATATATATTATTTATTTTATTATTTAATTTCTTTATTATTAATTCCCTTCAGTAATGATGCTTGTTTATATTAATTATATTAATTGAGTAATAATACTAGTTTTATTATTCTGCATTATGGTAAAGATCGTTAATTCATTTCTTGCGTTTTGGTAATGATTTGTTTGTATGTATGTATGTTTATATATGTATTTTTTTATTATACTTATTTTATTAATTGCACCATAGAAATGATGAATGATTGATTGCATTATGGTAATGATAAAACTGATATTTAATTTTTTTATTATTAATTCACTGCAGCAATGATGCTTGTTTTTATTAATTATATGAATTTAGTAATAATACTCTTTTAATTTTTATGCATTATGCTAATGATCTTTATTTCAATTATTGCATTTTAGTAATGATATGTCTGTATGTATTTAATAAATGTTTTTAAATTGTACTTATTTTATTTATTTTAATTGCATCATAGAAATGACAATTGATTGCATTATGGTAATGATAAACCTTGATTGATTTATATATTGTTTATTTATTTTATTTTAATTAACTGCAGTAATGATGCTTGTTGTCTTCATTAATTGCATTACAGTAATAATAATCGTTTTATTATTGTGCATTATGGTAATGATCATTATTATTTAATTTAGTGCATTTTGATAATGACATGTATGTTTGTATATATGTATTTCATTTTTAAAATAATACTTATTTTATTAATTGCACCATAGTAATGATTAATGATTAGGCCCACAGAGAATCTGCGCACGCAGAATTCCACAGATTTTCCGCAGATTTCTGCAGATTTTCAGCCCATCTTTAATTCTGTTTATTTACTTGAGTAAATGTGTGTAAATCTATATTTCTTCAGTTTTTAAATTAACTACAGTGATATTATTGACTAATATGAAAATGTTCATCTGATTTATGTACAATGCAGTTTGTACAGTAATATTTTCTGTCTTTTAGTAGAGATATATTATATGAGAGACTTGCTTTGTTTACCAAATAAAGTGAATCTAATTGGATTTGCATTTTAAACATTAAACACGAGTTAAAAAGATATAATTTTTTATTTCACATATTAAGTTATGATACTGCCAAAATAATTCCGCAGAAATCCGCAGATTTTTAGCAAAGTTCCTCAAATAGCAAAAAAAATGTCCGCAGATTCTGTCTGGCCCTACTAATGATTGATCGCATTATGGTAATGAGAAACCTTCTTCATTTACTTATGTATTGCATTATGGGTAATGAGATATATATATATATATATATATATATATATATATATATATATATATATAGAGTTATATAGAGTATATATATATATATAATATAGAGTTAAATTGATCAAATATGCATTTTGGTCATGAGAATTGTTTGATTTTTGTATTACAGCAGTGGGACAGTGTTTTCATTTTGGTTTTGTAAAATTCTGCCTTTGTAGAAATACATATAGACATATCGTCACCTAAGAATTATAAGGTCTATCTGACATTTTTGTCAAAATTGAGTTTTTGACATATTCTTGTTATTTACATTATGGGATGTTTTTTTATAAGTTGTTTACATTTTAAGACTTTTTATTTAAAAAACAAATGTTACTGCTTGCTTTGAAGCTCAATATCTCAAATATATATATATATATATATATATATATATATATATATATATATATATATATATATATAAATATATACTTATTTAATAAAGAATTTTATTATTAATTCAAGGCAGCAATGATGCTTGTTGTCTTTATAATTGCATTATAGTAATAATACTCATTTTATTACTGCATTATGGTAATGATCGTTATTTTATTTGTTGCATTTTGGTAATGATGTGTATTTTAGTTTTGAATCATACTTATTTTATTAATTGCACCATAGTAATGACGAATAATTGATTTCATTATACTAATTACAAACCTTTTATTTATTGTTTTGAATTATGCTAAACATTTTTACTTAATTTTTTATTGCGGTGTGGTGATGAGAATTACATCATTGCGATGTTTTCAGATTTTGTGCTGAAATATGAGCCCTCAGACTTGCAGTGTGTGAAAGTATATGTGTGTGTGTGTGGACGCAGATGTGTCTTTACACACACACAATGCTTCCAGTGCTTTCCCTGAGGACCTGCAGGAGTGTGTCTGTGTGTGTGTGTGCTGTGGGAGGACTCTATCTTAATAGTGTGAGTGTGAAATAAGGGGCCGGATCATCTGATGGGTAAAAATGATTAGAAGAGGAACACAGGGCTCTAAGCCGGGGAGGGATGGACGCACGGATAGAGAGATTCTCAAAAGAAAGAAAGAATGAAAGAAAGGACGAGGGTGGGAGGGATGAGAAAAGACACTGGGGATGCAGAGGGGTGCGAGGCCACGACCATGTCACACACTTTTTTTGTGCCTCAGTCAACAGGCGTGTGCCGTCATGAGTGTGTGTGTGTGTGAAAGCACAAGCCTGCTGTCCAGCTTTAGTTGAGAGCATGGGAACCGACTGAACACACACTCCTAATGACCCGTGTGCTGCTTTTATTATCTCAGTCACACACACACACACGTACACACACTCCTAATGACCCCTGTGCTGCCTTAATAACACACCAACAGGCGTCATTAGATTCGTCCACACAATGGCATTATCGCACAGATCAGCTTTTGCAACAGGACGACACACACATGCACACATGTGTATATATATATATGTGTGTGGAGGCTTATGTGGGTTAATACACATGCAAAATGTTGTCGTTTTAGCTTTCCATGAATAGTTAATTGCAAATATTATAGAGTTAAATTGATCAAATATGCATTTTGGTCATGAGAATTGTTTGATTTTTGTATTACAGCAGTGGGACAGTGTTTTCATTTTGGTTTTGTAAAATTCTGCCTTTGTAGAAATACATATAGACATATCGTCACCTAAGAATTATAAGGTCTATCTGACATTTTTGTCAAAATTGAGTTATTGACATATTCTTGTTATTTACATTATGGGATGTTTTTTAATAAGTTGTTTACATTTTAAGACTTTTTATTTAAAAAACAAATGTTACTGCTTGCTTTGAAGCTCAATATCTCAAAATCATTCAGAACGCAGAAAGAGCCTTATAATTCCAAGGTGACGATATATATACACACTATAAAACCCAAAAGTTAAGCTTACTCAAATCATTTGAGGAAACCGATTGCGACAAACCATTTAAGTTCAAAAACTAATCCAAATGAGTACTGTGAACTTACTCCTTTTGAGTAAACGAAGCAATTTGAGCACAGTAAAACCCAATAAATGAAGAGAACTCAAACCAACTGAGTACTGTAAAACCCGATAAGTTAAGGCAACTTAAACCATTTGAGTTAAACTAATCTATATGAGTACTGTGAACTTACTTCATTTAAGTAAACGAAGCAATTTGAGCACAGTAAAACCAGATAAATGAAGAGAACTCAAACCAACGGAGTACTGTAAAACCCGATAAGTTAAGACAACTCAAACCATTTGAGTTAAAAAAACTAATCTATATGAGTACTGTGAACTTACTCCATTTAAGTTTAAGTAATGAGGTGTTCAATTAAACTAATACTACTACAACAACGTCTACTACTACTACTACTACTACTGATACCACTACAGCGTCTGCTACAACTAATACTACTACAACAATGTCTACTACTACTACTACTACTACTACTGATACCACTACAGCGTCTGCTACAACTAATACTATTACAACAACGTCTTCTACTACTACTGATACCACTACAGCGTCTGCTACAACTAATACTACTACAACAACGTCTACTACTACTACTACTACTGATACCACTACAGCGTCTGCTACAACTAATACTACTACAACAACGTCTACTACTACTACTACTACTACTACTACTGATACCACTACAGCGTCTGCTACAACTAATACTACTACAGCAACGTCTACTACTACTACTACTACTACTGATACCACTACAGCGTCTGCTACAACTAATACTACTACAACAACGTCTACTACTACTACTACTACTGATACCACTACAGCGTCTGCTACAACTAATACTACTACAACAACGTCTACTACTACTACTACTACTACTGATACCACTACAGCGTCTGCAACAACTAATACTACTACAGCAACGTCTACTACTACTACTACTACTGATACCACTACAGCGTCTGCTACAACTAATACTACTACAACAACGTCTTCTACTACTACTACTACTACTACTACTACTACTACTACTACTGATACTACTACAGCAATCACTGCTACTACAACATCTACATCGACAACATCTACTACTACTACAACAACATCAACAACAACACCTTTACTACTTCTGATACCACTATACCAACGACATCTACTACTACAGGAACTATTACAACTACTACTTCAATAATCACAACTACAATCGATACTACTACAATGACTACTACTACAACAACTACAGCAACCTTAATAATGACAATGGTATAAACACTTATAATAATGATAATGAGGAGATAATAGGAGGGCAAGTCAAAACAGTAATAATAATAATAATGATAACAAAAGTAAAAGTAATACCATTAATGATAGTAATGATTAATAAATTAATAATAAATTAGTTTATTTACTTATTGCAATGATACTCATGTTTTTGCCGTTCTGTTTATTTCTTTATACTGAATTATGGTGATTCTTGTTTTTTTTTTTTAGCTATTTTATTTATTTTGCATATGCTAATATCAATTATTGTATGTAATTATTAAATTAAGGTAATGACTGTTTGTTGATTTATTTAATAACCGATGAACTTATTACTTTCCCAATACTGGGTTGCGTCTGAAAGGGCATCTGCTTTGTAAAACCGATGCTGGAGTAGTTGGCGGTTCATTCCACTGTGGTGACCCCTGATAAAGGACTAAACTGATGGAAAATTAACGAATTAATGAAGTTATCACATTATGGTAATGATATATAAACATCAAACTTTTAAATAAATAAATTAATTAATTAATTTAAATATATTGGAAGCTGGAAACCTGTTACCATTGACTTCCATTGTGTTGGTTTTTGCTACTATGGAATTCGATGGTTACACTTCAGCTTTCTGTATGATATCTTTATTTTATGTTAAACAGAATAAAAAAATTAAGGGTGAGTAAATAATGAGTAAATTTTGATTTTGGGGTGAACTATCCCTTTAACGTTTACATATAGATTAGCTAACTGTAATAAAAAAAATATGCTTTTAAAAAAAATTCTTCAAAATGTTTAAGTAGCAAACCAGCTGCTAACTTCAGGAAAACAACACACTATAGGAGTCAATGGTTACCTGTTTGCAACATTCTTCAAAATATCTTAATTTGTGTTCAACCGAAGAAAGAAACGGAAACTGGTCTGGAACAAGTGAAGGATGACTAAATGATGACAGAATTGTAATTTTTGGGTGAACTATCCCCTTAAATCCCCTCCCTCGCGCATTAAACACGTCTTTCCTCTATATAAACTGAAATAAATGACACCGCAGCTCTGTAGATTCGCTTATTACCTCATAAACGCTCGTGAAGTGTAAAGTGTGTGAGTACAGGTCACTTCAGACCCGCGCTGGACTTTGTCTTCATTAAAGTTCGCAGAAAACATGCCTTGGCTTTTCTGCACATGCGCAGAAAACATACGGATGAGGCCCACGAACTGTGCGCGTGCATGGGGAGATGATGTCCACTCCGCAGCAGCTGTCTGTCCAGCTTGCAGCGGCATCGGCACACAAAAGCCGCTGTCCCCCGGGGGAGGACTCTCGGGGCAGGGGTCTGGGACCTCTAAAAAGACCACAAGAGCGACAGAATGCAGGAAAGGTCGAGAAAAAAACGCGGAGGAAGAAAGCTTCACCTCCAGGACCCCTGTTTTGTCTGTTGTTGCTAGAAGGGATACAGCCGCGGCAGGAAGTTAACGATAAATATTTTTATTATTTATTAAATTACTCGTTGTATTTTATTTACGTCTACCCTTAACCATTACAGTAACTCAAAAGAGTAGTTATAGGCTATAGCTAATGTTATTAATATTATTTATTAAATTACCCACTCATCGATTACTCCCACCCCAGCCCTAAACCCAACACTCACAGTAATGTCAAAATATGAATTATTGTTGTTCAGTGTCACAATAATGATGCTATATTGATGGGAGTATCCGCAGCTGTATCCCTTTTAGACCGTTTAATGTTTTTGACCGACAGGATTCCTGAACAGCTCACAACAGGTGCACAATGGAGCAGCACTGGAGAACAAACCCAGAGGACAGAGAGGTGGGGAGAGAGAGAGAGAGAGAGAGGGAGAGAGAGAGAGAGAGAGAGAGAGAGAGAGAGAGAGAGAGAGAGAGAGAGAGAGGTGGAAAAACACTGCAGGGAGTGACTTAAAACTGAATTCAGACCTGTTTTTGAGGCTTAATGAAGTCAAACGTGATACTTCTTGAATTATACATAGGCTATATATATATTTTTGATAATAAAATAAATAATTGTATTGTTAATAAAATTAAAGTAAAATGTGTATTGTAATACTTAAACTATATATTAGATTTATTTATTTAATTAATTATATTTTCTGAAAAAATAATACATGTATTATTTAATTCTTTATATATTTAATTTATTATTTATATATGTATATATATTTTAATTATTACGTCAATATATTTAATACTTATTTCTAACTAAATAAACAAGTTTTGATATATTAAATGTTAAATATATTAAATTAAAAATTCTAAAATGTAAATATTACATTTATTTATTTTACGAACTCTATTTAATTAAATAAATTTTAAATTATATATTAAAAATTTATATATTATGTAAATATAATTCATTCTTATTTCTAACAAATAAACAAGATTTATATATATGATGAAACATGTATTATTAAATATATATAATGTATACATTAATATTTAAGTATAATGTAGATATATTTAATATTTATTTCTAACAAAATAAACAAGATTTGACATATAAAACGTTAAATAAATATATTAAATGAAAAATATAAAATGTAAATTCTAATATTTGAATAATGTATTACATTTATTTACTTTCTGAATAATATTATATGAAATAAATTGCAATTTATGCATTAATATATATTAAAAGTTTAGATATTATGTAAAAATATTTCTTATTTCTTACAAAATAAACAAGATTTGTATATATAACGTTAAATAAATAAATATATTAAATAAAACATTAGTGAAATGTAAATTCTAATATTTATATTTTAAATGTATTAATTATATTTTATGAAATAAATGATAAAACATGTATTATTGAATATATATAATGCATACATTAATATTTAAGTATAATGTAAATATATCTAATATTTATTTCTAACAAAATAAACAAGATTTGATACATAAAACGTTAAATAAATATATGAAATGAAAATAGTAATAGTATGAAAATGAAAAATGTAAATTCTAATATTTAAATAATATATTACATTTATTTATTTTATGAATTATATTATATGAAATAAATGATAATACATGTATTGTTTAATATATATTAAAAATTAGTAATATATTTTATACTTATTTCTATCACAATAAACTAGATTTGATATATAAAACGTTAAAAATAAATATTAAAAATGTATGTCATTTAGCAAATAATATTTATAATTATAATAAAGGATATAATTTAATCTAAAATGATTAAAAGTGCAGTTATTTTATCAATCAAATTAGAAAATAAATCAATAAACTATAACACAGACACACACAGACATACACACACAAACACACACACACACACAAATATGAAATAAATATTTGGTTGATGTAAGTCAACATTAAATGGTGTAATAAATAATTTTATGTGTAGAGATATATACTTTTTTTTTCTTCCTACACCATTTAATCCAACAGTTGGGTATTTGACCCAAAGTTGAGTTACAACAATGCGCGCACAAATACACACACTCACAAACACACACACTTATTTTAGAGTATATAAAATGTACTACAATTAGAAACGTTTGAATTAAAAAAAGCACACGAGTCTCCAATTAATCAGCCCTGTCAGCATATATAATCACTAATCCTCTCTAAACACCCGACAGAATCTCGACGGCTGGTTTTCAACAGTCACTCTTCGTTTCGAGGTGATCATAACAAACATGAGCAGCGGCACTGATCCCGAATCATATCTGATGGTAAACCCTGACGGATGAGACGTCAGAACACACGGTCCGACCACTGACTCCAGATCAGATGAAGCCCAGAAAACAACCCTATTGTGCTGAAGCTCTTCCCACGAGCTTCATCTTACCGGCGCCACACTCAACACCTGCCACATGCTTTGTCTTAAAAGCTCATCTTGGTTATTCTGCACTTTCCAGGCTTTGTCTGCGGCAGGTCAACCTCTGCAGGGTGTGACTCCGACATTCAACACTCAACATTTTGTTACAAAAGCGCGTGGAGGGCACGATTACTGTACCAAACACCTACAATCACACACAACCTACTTAGCACTCTACACTGCAGCAGCGTCCCATATAAATCAATGGTGAAGTCTAAAAGGGATACAGCCGTGGATGCTCACATCAATATAGCGTTTGTGAGGGCTGGGGTAGGAGTAAAGGTTAATAAAATACTATTTAATGGATAATTTAATAAATAATATGAATAAAACGCAGTATAATGACTGTTTATACATTACTGTGAGGGTTGGAGTAAGGGTTGCTAATAGAATACAATTTTGATGGATAATTTGATCAATAATATGAATAATATTCTGTATAATTACTGTTTTTACATTACTGTAAGGGTTAGGGTAGGAGTAGACGTTAATAAAATACCAATTTAATGGGTAATTTAATAAATAATATGAATAATACATGGTATAATGACTGTTTTTACATTACTGTAAGAGTTGGGGTAGGGGTAAAGGTTAATAAAATACTATTTAATGGATAATTTAATAAATAATATGAATAAAACGCAGTATAATTACTTTTTTACACTACCATAAGGGTTAGGGTAGGGGTAGAAGTTAATAAAGTACCAATCTAATGGGTAATTTAAGAAATAATTTGAATAATACATGGTATAATTACTGTTTTTACATTACTGTGAGGGTTGGAGTAGGGGTAGATGTTAATAAAATACAATTTAATGGGTGATTCAATAAATAATATGAATAAAACACAGTATAATTACTGTTTTCAGATTACTGTGAGGGTTGAGGTAATGGTAGATGTTAATAAAATACCATTTTAATAGGTAATTTAATAAATAATCTGAATAATACATGGTATAATTACTGTTTTTACATTACTGTAAGAGTTGGGGTAGGGGTAAAGGTTAATAAAATACTATTTAATGGGTAATTTAATAAATAATATGAATAAAACGCCGTTTAATGACTGTTTTTACATTTCTGTGAGAGTTGGAGTAGGGGTAGATGTTAATAAAATACTATTTAATGGGTAATTAAATAAATAATATGAATAAAACGCAGTATAATTACTTTTATACATTACCATAAGGGATAGGGTAGAGGTAGACGTTAATAAAGTACCAATCTAATGGGTAATTTAATAAATAATATGAATAATACATGGTATAATTACTGTTTTTACATTACTGTAAGAGTTGGGGTAGGGGTAAAGGTTAATAAATGACTATTTAATGGATAATTTAATAAATAATATGAATAAAACGCAGTATAATGACTGTTTATACATTACTGTGAGGGTTGGAGTAAGGGCTGACGTTAATAGAATACAATTTTAATGGATAATTTGATAAATAATATGAATAAAACTTGGTATAAATACATTTCAAATTACTGTGGGGGTTGGGGTAATGGGGGATGTTAATAAAATGCCATTTTTATAAATAATATGAATAATACTCTGTATAATTACTGTTTTTAGATTATTGTGAGGGTTAGGGTAGAGGTAGACGTTAATAAAATACCATTTTAATTGGGTAATTTAATAAATAATATGAATAATACATGGTATAATTACTGTTTTTACATTACTGTAAGAGTTGGGGTAGGAGTAAAGGTTAATAAAATACTATTTAATGGATAATTAAATAAATAATATGAATAAAACGCAGTATAATTACTTTTTTTACACTACCATAAGGGTTAGGGTAGGGGTAGATGTTAATAAAATACAATTTAATGGGTGATTTAATAAATAATATGAATAAAACACAGTATAAATACTGTTTTCAGATTACTGTGAGGGTTGGGGTAGGGGTAAAGGGTAATAAATGACTATTTAATGGATAATTTAATAAATAATATGAATAAAACGCAGTATAATGACTGTTTATACATTACTGTGAGGGTTGGAGTAAGGGTAGACGTTAATAGAATACAATTTTGATGGATAATTTGATAAATAATATGAATAAAACTTGGTATAAATAACATTTTAAATTACTGTGGGGGTTGGGGTAATGGTAGATGTTAATAAAATGCCATTTAATAAATAATATGAATAATACTCTGTATAACTACTGTTTTTACATTACAGGGATAGTTGGGTTTAGGGTTGAGGTCGGGGTAGATGTTAATAAAATGTAAAAATAAATTTACAATTAATGGGTAATTTAATAAATAGTTCTCATCAACTTCTGGCCGCAGCTGTATCCCTTTTAGCAACAACCCATATGAACCAATCTGAGTTTCACAAAAAATATATCATCTCACCATCGAAATCAATGTGTTCATTTGCAAAAGTCAGGATCTGTGATGTTGAGTCTGTATTAAAGCTGATCAGGACAACAGTTCTGAACACATGAGATTTTTGGTGTGACTAAGTTTATAATTAGCATGTGTTTTACAGACATTTCGAGAGAGTTTAAAGCAAGCAGGAATATAAAATGACAACATATTTAAGTTTATTAAGATTAATAGGTCAAACTTTAAAACAGGGTTTCATATTTATTAACATGAATAATGTTAGGGGCGGCATGGTGGCGCAGTGGGTAGCTCTGTCGCCTCACAGCAGGAAGGTCGCTGGTTCGAGCCTCGGCTGGATTAGTTGACATTTCTGTGTGGGTTTCCTCCGGGTGCTCTGGTTTCCCCCACAGTCCAAACACATGCGCTATAAGTGAATTGGTTAAACAAAATTGGTCGTGGTGTATGTGTGTGAATGAGAGTGTATGGGTGTTTCCCAGTGATGGGTTGCACCTGGAAGGGCATCCGCTGCATAAAAAACATGCTGGATAAGTTGGCGGTTCATTCCGCTGTGGCGACCCCTGATTAATAAAGGGACTAAGGTGAAAAGAATATGATGAAACTTGTACAGCATTTATTAATCATAGTTCACCACTTACTAATGCGTCATTAATATCCAAATTCACGCTTGCTAACATCAGTTAATGCACTGTGAGTTAACACGAACTAATTTACATTTAGTCATTTAGCAGACACTTTTGTCCAAATTGAGGAGGCATTCAGTGATTCAACAAGAATATATGCAAGAAATGCTAATTATACAAAGGAACTGTTCGTGCTTAGACAATTAAGTGCGAGAGTAAAGAGGAGAAGAGTTTTTTATAGAGAGAGGAGTGTTTCTACGGGTGGTTTGTCAAGCCCACTCACCTGTGTGAGGCACACTTCATAAATGTTTTTTTAGAGATATGGATAGATTGTAAGAAAGTGTCTGATGCAAATGTGCAAAGGTGGTGCAAGTGTCAGTTAAAGTGTCAGTGAGATGAAAGTGTGTTTCCTACAGGTGGTTTGTCAAGCCCACTCACTTGTGTGAGGCACACTCAGAATTGCATAAGGTTTCGAGGTTGTCGTGTTGTGGGGTGGGGTGGGGAGAGAATAGAGGGTCCTGGTTTTGTCCACAGGGGTTCAGGTTTTTAGTTGTTATTTGAATGATTCTGGTCAATCTGCAGTCCGTGTGGGAAGGGGAAGATAATTCCACCAGTGAGGAACAGTGAACGAAAAGGTGTTGGAAAGTGACTTACAGCTAGGCTCACACGGAATCTGCGTACACAGAAATCTGCAGATTTCTGTAGATTTTTAGCTCATCAATGAGTCTTTGTATTTACTTGTGTCAATGTTTGCAGTTTTATATTTATTCTGCTTTTAAATTAATTTCACTAATATTATTGTGATTTAATAATAGTAATATCACAATGTTGATATGATTTATTTACAATACAGTTTGTAAAGTAATATTTTCTGTCTTATTATATGAGAGACTTGCTTTGTTTAACAAATAATTGGATCTAAATGGATTTCCATTGTAAACATTAAATAAAAGTTAAAAAGTTATTATTTTTATTAGTAACTAAATAGTCTTTAGTTCTGATACTCTTAAAATCATTCCACATAAATCCGCAGATTTTTTTTTACAAAATTCTCCATAGAAATAGCAAAACATGTCTGCAGATTCTGTCTGGCCATACTTATAGCCTAATAATGAACAATAGTGTACAGAATTTGTTAATCATTCATTCATTTTTCTTCGGCTTAGTCCCTTATTTATTAGGGGTCACCACAGCGGAATGAACTGCCAACTATTCCAGCATACGTTTTAGGCAGCGGATGCCCTTCCAGACAATTCATTACTGGGAAACACCCATACACACTCATACAAACACACACTCATACACTACAGCCAATTTAGTTAATTCAATTCACCTATAGCGCATGTGTTTGGACTGTAGGGGAAAACCAGACCACTCGAGGGAAACCCATGCCAACACGGGGAGAACACAGAAATGCCAACTGGGACTTAAACCAGCGACATTCACGCTGTGAGGCGATATTGCTAACCACTGAGCCACCGTGCCACCCATTTTAATCATAATTCAACATTTACTAATGCATTAAAATCCAAATTCATGCTTGTTAACATTGGTTAATGCACCATGAGTTAACTCGAACTAACAATGAATGACTTTACTATTGTTATAGTATTATTTATTACTATTATTAGTATTATTTATACTAACTTTAATTTAGTAAATTCTGTAATAAATGTATTGTTGATTGTTTGTCCATGCTAGTAAATACATTATCTAATACAACCTTATTGTATATTAATAATGCAATGATGACTATACAACAGTGTTATTAAATATTTTACGTTACATTTGAATATTGAATTTCTGTAACTGAATGCTGCTTGACTCTTCGGAAAACCATGAAGCTCTGTTTATTAGACTATTATAGACTCTATTTGATTTAGGTTTGCTTTCAATTTGTTCATTATGTTTGTTCTACATGATTCCCTGCCCTACAATCAATCTAAAACGAATTATTTCTTTCCAATATAGAGGTATTCATCTGCTGAAACTGTATTCATATTCACAATACACAGTATGTAGCAGAAAACCCAAATATCGCAACGTCAGGTTTTTAAATATCCTGCAACACACATAAACACACACCTGTGTTGGTGGCGTCATTTGGAAATGAGCAATCATCTCTTGCAACAGATTGTTTGGGCCAGTCTGGAGGACAGTGCTCATGACAAAGGCTCATAGAGAGAGCGTGTGTCCTCAGGGAGTGTGTGAGTGTGTGTGTGAGGGGGTGATGGAGGTATAGTTTCTGCCCCCTCCTCCTCTTTTAGCCCTTTGTGGGCCCTTCTGAGGAGGATTGAGTAGGTTAAAAGGGAGGAGAGCAGAAGAAAAGGATGATGGGGGATGTGTGAGCCCTAAACACAGGTGCCTACATCTGTTCATCCTCAGGGCAGATGCTGCTGGAGACACACACAGAGAGAGAGAGAGAGAGAGAGAGAGAGAGAGAGACAGAGAGGACTAACTTTTATGGGCTTCATTTTCAAAACAAAGGCCTGAAGTACACTATACAAGTCAGATGTTCGGACACACCTACTCAGGGCTTTACGCTTTAGAGTTATGGTGAAGTCAGCAGGACTGTGGGGGAAAACATATGGTTCTGGACTACAATACAAACGAATAAGAAATCAATTTTTTTAAGATCAAAGTAATCTTTCCATTCCATGAAAGATTCTTTATAGTGAACAAAGTTCTTTTACAATGTTAAAATGTCTTTTAGAATATTTTAGAATGTCTTTTAGAATCTTAGAATGTTTTATAATGTCTTTCATAACGTTAGAATGTTTTTAGAATGTTAGAATGTCTTTTAAAATGTCTTTTAGAATGTTTTAGAATGTCTTTTATAATGTTAGAATGTTTTAGAATGTTAGAAACACATTCTAAGTGAATGTCTTCTAGAATGTCTTTAGAATGTCTTTTAGAATGTTTTAAAATGTCTTTTAGAATGTTTTAGAATGTCTTTTAGAATGTTTCAGAATGTCTTTTAGAATGTTTTAAAATGTCTTTTAGAATGTCTTTTAGAATGTCTTTTAGAATGTTTTAAAATGTCTTTTAGAATGTCTTTTAGAATGTTTTAGAATGTCTTTTAGAATGTTTTAAAATGTCTTTTAGAATGTCTTTTAGAATGTTTCAGAATGTCTTTTAGAATGTTTTAAAATGTATTTTAGAATGTTTTAGAATGTCTTTTAGAATGTTAAAATGTTTTAGAATGTCTTTTGGAATGTTTAAGAATGTCTTTTAGAGTGTTTTATAATGTCTTTTAGAATATTTTAGAATGTTTTAGAATGTCTTTTAGAATGTTAAAATGTTTTAGAATGTCTTT
The DNA here is from genome assembly GCF_903798145.1 of Danio aesculapii. Classification (NCBI taxonomy): domain Eukaryota; kingdom Metazoa; phylum Chordata; class Actinopteri; order Cypriniformes; family Danionidae; genus Danio; species Danio aesculapii. The sequence goes on along the minus strand of NC_079435.1, from coordinate 6,545,345 downwards.
TAGAATGTTAGAAAGTTTTTTTGTGCTAAAACGTTACATTCCACGACAGGTGACAGGAAATATTTTATAGTAGAAAATCATTTACTACAATGTCCTTTTGATTTCTTCAATATTTTTTTCTTCAATATTTTTTTTTGAAGCGTTCACTGAAATGTTTTTGAGAAACCAAAAATGATTCTTTCATGTGGAATCAAACTTCCCTTTGGAACGTTATTTGAAAAATGAGTGTTCTTTATTATTACCGTCTTCATTTTAAATTTAATTAAATTATCAATATCAACCAAATATACTGAAATACACTGGAAGAGGAATATAAATACAAAATAATTTTTAAGTTTTAAAACCAGTAATTAGAAGTAGGCAAGGTTAACATTGAAATAACTTTTGTGTTCAACAACAACGAAACTCAAACAGGTTTGTGACCAGTGAAGGGTGAGTAAATTATGACAGAAATTTTGGGTGAACTACTGTATCCCTTTAAAAAACTCCACTCACTTAGACATACTGTATGCAGAGGCATGCTGTCATTTTAAGTGTGTTTGAAGTATTGAAATATGTAGCATTTGAAGCATTTAACTGCTATCATAGTTTCTTTTCTTTGTATAACACAAAAGAAGATATTTTAAAGAATGTTGAAAACATATTACCATTGACATACAGTATTTTGTTTTTATTGAAGTAAATTGTTTCCAGGTTTTCAGCTATCTTTAAAATATTTTCTTTAGTGTTCAACAGAAGAGAAAACTAATGCTTGGAACCACTTGAGGCTGAGTAAATGATCAGTTTTGGTTAAAACATGCTGATTTTGAACAACAGAAATTATTTTCTCAAACCATCACTGCATTGATATGTTTAGCGAAGCGATCGTGGTGTCAAAAAATGCCTATGACATGTCAAATCAATGTGTCGAGGTCGATATGTTGTGGTGCATCAGTCCCAGGAGCCCTAGAAGCAGATGTGTTTTGATACGCGAAGGCACGCGACAAGCGTCAGCTCCCAAACGTCCACGCCTGTTTCCTTACGCTCACACACACCCACAAACAGACGCACACGGGCGCAAATAAGAGGATCCCGGCGTAATTATTGAATGATTGTATCCCCTCGGGAGGCCCCAGGAGAAGCCCAATGAAGCCACGACCACCATGTCCATGGCAACGGCGCATGATAATGAGCCTCGTGGTCAGCGCAGGGGGCGCGCGTGGATTGTTGTGCGTGCCCGCGGGCAGCTGCTCAAAGTAATATGATCTGAAACAATGCGTGGACCACAGGTAGCAGTCTCGACGCTTCTGCGACTGCTTGTTTTGTATTTTAGAATAATTAAACATGCGACTAATACTCTAAATTCTCATTTAAACATGGCTACCCCCAAATTACGACTTGAACCCCCATAAAGGAAGTCAAAACAATAGGTTGCGGGTGTCTAAGGAGATATTATTATTTATTTATTATACGTTTTCACCTAGTTTTAGATGCTAATGATAAAAGTTTGATGCTAGCAGACGAAGCTATGTTTTACCATTACCATTTTTGCTGTATGTTAATAAATAACATTTGACAAGTCATTGTTTATCACTTCATTATACATTTACACATGCAGTAAATTATTAAACAGACATAACATGTTTCGTTCAGTCTTTTACATAATTCGTATCTAATTTACCCAACTTTTAAAAGCAATATGTCATTCACATTAAAATTAACTCACCATTGCTTATCCTGTTTGCAAACCTATATGCATTTCCTTTCTCCGTTGAACACATGGGGAGATATTTTGAAGAATGCTGAAAACCTGTAACCACTGACTTGCATTTCAGCGTTAAGAAACTGTGTAGAACCCAGCATTTCTACAGTAGAATCTTAGAATGTTTTAGAATGTCTTTTAGGATGTTAGAATGGTTTAAAGTCTTTTAAAATGTTAAAATGTTTTAGAATGTCTTTTAGGATGTTAGAATGGTTTAAAGTCTTTTAGAATGTTAAAATGTTTTAGAATGTTTTAGAATGTCTTTTAGGATGTTAGAATGGTTTAAAGTCTTTGAAAATGTTTAAATGTTTTAGAGTGTCTTTTAGGATGTTAGAATGGTTTAAAGTCTTTTAAAATGTTTAAATGTTTTAGAATGTTTTAGGATGTTAGAATGGTTTAAAGTCTTTTAAAATGTTTAAATGTTTTAGAATGTTTTAGAATGTCTTTTAGGATGTTAGAATGGTTTAAAGTCTTTTAGAATGTTAAAATGTTTTAGAATGTCTTTTAAAATGTTTTAGAACAGGGGTGGGCAAACTCGGTCCTGGAGGGCCGGTGTCCTGCACAGATTAGCTCTAACACTAATCAAACACACCTGAATATGCTAATCAGTGTTTTCAAGAGCACTAGAAATCTATAAGCAGGTGTGTTTGACTAGAGTTGGAGCTAAACTGTGCAGGACACTGGCCCTCCAGGGCCGAGTTTGCCGACCCCTGTTTTAGAATGTCTTTTAGAATGTATTTGTAATGTCTTTTAGAATGTTAAAATGTTTTAGAATGTCTTTTAGAATGTTAAAATGTTTTAGAATGATTTTTAGAAAGTTAGAATGTTTTCCACATTGTTCCACACAATTCCTTCATGTTGTCCCAATACAAGTCGATTAAGTTCACTTTTTTTTTTACTGAACATAAAACAATTAAGTTGCCCCCCAAAAAAACTGATGAATTGTGTTGAAACATTACATTCCGCAACAGGTGACGGAAAATATTTTATAGTAGAAAATATTCTACAATGTCCTTTTGATTTCTTTAATATCTTTTAAGAAGCGTTCACTGAAATGTTCGATTTTGAGGAGCTCAAAATTATTATTTCATGTGGAATCAAACTTCCCTTTCAGAACTTCTTTTTTGAAAAATATGTATTTGTTTTTTATTATTACTGTCTTCATTTTAAAATCATCAAATTATCAATATGAACCAAATACTCTGGAATATTCACTGGAAGTTGAATATAACTACAAAACAATTTTTAAGTTTTGAAATGAGTAATTAAGTAGGCCATGTTAACATTAAAATAACTTTTGTGTTCAACAACAACTACAAAAACTCAAACTGGTTTGTGACTAGTGAAGAGTGAGTAAATGATGACAGAAATTTAAGATGAACTGTCCTTTAAAAAAACTCTACTCTGTTTGACATGATCTAATGCTGTCGTTTTAAGTGTGTTTGAAGTATTGAAATGTTAAAACTACTTTTTTAAAATTAGCTTTTTTGGGGGGGACAACTTAATTATTTGTTCTTAAATCCACTTAAATTTGTTAAAACAATTAAGTTAACTTGATCCATTTGTGTTGGGACAGCATTAAGAAACTGTAGAACCCAGCATTTCTACAGTAGTATGAAAAGCTATGGAGGTCAATGGTTACAGGTTTCCAGCTTTCTTCAAAATATGCGTTCAACATAAGAAAGATCATCGTCAAACAGGTTTGAAAAAATGAGCAAGGCTAAATGATGACAAATGTGTCAGTTTTGGGCGAACTATCCCTTTAAGCAGATGTTTAAAATCGCCTTAAAAAAGTGAGGGTATAAACAAACTCAGTATGCGCGCGCAGCCTCATCTTTCTCTCTCTCTCTCTCTCCTTGCTCAATCACCTTCTCCAATCTAGTGCCACGGTTTTGGTAAGACACACCGTGGCGTATCAAATCAGATTCCCCAGCCCATTCGCCGATCGATAGGTCGCAAACAACATTATAGCCCCTAATTGTGATCCCCACACGACTTCATATGATCGATCCCGTGTGATGCGAGCCCAGCTTAGGTTCCCACGGCCGCCCATGTGCTGTCTAACTCCGCTGGGACTGCAACACTTCTGGCTTCGCCTGCGCCATCTGGCCCCTGCCGGCCCATACCGTTACAGGTTCTTTAACATGCTTCTAGTTCAATTTAGACGCAGGGCAGTGAGCACACACACACTCGGGCAGAGGGAGGGAGGAGACAGGCGTTTAGTCAGTGGCAGATGGTGTGTAAGGGTCTGGTCGCGTCTGAAGGCGTACCGTAGACCCCCTTCAGTGAGTGTCCCCCGAGGGGCTTCACAATCAATGAAAAACGAAAGCGCAAAGAAAGGCCAGAACAAGAAGCAAGCGAGTCCCACTGACGTGATATAGCTGAGGGGCTTGAGTTACTACAGGAGTTTACTACTGCTATAGTCCACTGGGAGAGTGAATGAAGCTGCAAAAACTACTGGACTAGACTCATTTTGGCTCTATGCACTGTAATCTTGTTTTAAAAGGGCGGGATAGCTACTGAACTAAGGGATAGTTCACACAAAAATGCATTTACTCACTCTTTCCTTGTTCCAAACCCCTTTCTTCTTTTAAAAAACACAATTATGAATAACGTTATAACCGGTAAGCATTGACTTCCATATTTGTTTTTCTTACGATGGAAGTTAGTGGTTACAGGTTTTCAGCATTCTTCAAAATATCTTCTTTTGTGTTTAACAGAAGAAAGAAACTCATAGAGGTTGGAAACACTTAGCACTGTTAACCTCAGTCCACCGGGAGGATGAACGAGGCTGCAAAAACTACCTGACGACTCATTTTGGCCCTTGTGTTATTTATTCATTCAAATTCTTTTCGGCTTAGTCCCTTTATTAATCTGGGGTCGCCACAGCGGAATGAACCGCCAACTTATCCAGCATATGTTTTATGCAGCGGATGCCCTTATACACATCCAATACACACTCATTCACACACAGGGGCGGATTTACCCTAAAAGCAAGGTAAGCAGCCTCTTAGGGCCCCAGGAAATCCCCCAATAAATATATAGAAGCATAAATTATACCTATAAACTATATATAACATAATTTTCTACCATATTTTGTATTGTGAGACATTTTTTTACATAATTAAATATTATTTAATATACACTAAATTATAATATTATTATAATAATGTAATTTTTATGTGATATTAATATTATAAAATAAAACATCCACCACCCCCATCATGGAGTAGTCCAGCAGTCAAATTTATAAAAGAATATATATATACACTACTTTTTAAATTGTAAATTAATTTTAAGAAAACTACTCATTCAAAATGTAAAGACTGCATTAAAATAAAATATAGAAAAGAAGATTGAATAATATAAACCCACCAAAATAAATAATAGTTAAATAAAAGCAGAAAGGGTGCATCAGGCCCCATGGCTGGAGCTGCCTAGGCCCCCCAAATCGCTAAATCCGTCCCTGTTCACACACATACACTACGGAGAAGTTTAGCTCACCCAATTCTCCTATAGCGCATGTGTTTGGACTGTAGGGGAAACCAGAGCACTCGGAGGAAACCCACACCAACACAGGGAGAACATGCAAACTCCACACAGAAACGCCAACTGACCCAGCCAAGCTCGAACCAGTGACCTTCTGATGCCTGCCCTTGTATTATATCCACTGTAAACGTGTTTAAAAAGGTTGGGATGCTACAACCTGTGAATTGTTTAAAGGGGTAGATCAAAAATGCATTTACTCACTCCTTACTTGTTCCAAACCTGTATGAGTTCCTTTCCTCTTTTTATAAACACAATTACGAAGAATGTATGGAAACCTGTAACCATTGCCTTTCGTATTTGTTTTTTCCTACCATGGAAGTCAATGGTTACAGGTTTTCAGCATTCTTTAAAATATCTTCTTTTGTGTTTAACAGAAGAAAGGAATTGATAAAGGTTTGCAAACCCTTCAGTGAGTCCCTCATATGTGATTTAGCTGAAGGGCTTGAGTTATACAGGCTTCAGCGCTGTTACTGGAGTCCACTGGGAGAATGAATGAAGCTGCAAAAACTACATAGTTCAGCCCAATGAGGTTCAGCCAACAATGAAAATTGTGCCATCATTTACTCACTCTTTACTTGTATTAAAGCCGTTTGAGTGTCTTATTTTTAAGCACAAAACTCTGAAGAATGTTGGAAACCTTTAACCATTGACTTCCATACTTGTTTCTCCTACTATGTAAGTCAATGGTGTTTCCAACATTCTTCAAAATATCTTCTTTTTATCCTCACCAAAAATGCATTTACTCTTGTTCCAAAACTGTTTGAGTTCCTTTCATCTTTTAAAAAACAGAATTATAAATAACAATGGAAATCTGTAACCATTGACTTCTGTGTTTGTTTTTCCGACTATGGAAGTTAGTGGTTACAGGTTTTCAACATTCTTCAAAATATCTTTTGTGTTTAACAGAAGAAAGAAACTGATCAAGTTGTGATAAAGACGTAATAATATGGCTTGAGTTATACTGCTGTCCACTGGGAGAGTGAATGAAGCTGCAAAAAACTACTGGACTAGACTTATTTTGGCCCTTGTGTTACTGTATATGCACCGTGAACATGTTTAAAAAGGGCGGGATAGCTACTGCAACCTGGGAATTAAGGGATCGTTTACCCAAAATGCACTTACTCTTTACTTGCTCCAAACCTGTTTGAGTCCCTTTCTTTAAAAAAAAAAACACTATTATGACAGATGTGTAGAAACCTGTAACTATGGAAGTCAATGATTTTCAGCATTCTTCAAAATATCTTCTTTTGTGTTTAACGGAAAAAAGAAACTCATAAAGGTTTGGAAATCCTTGAGCAAGTCCCACTGACATGATATAGCTGGGGGGCTTGAGGTACTACAGGCTCCAGCATCATTACTGCAGTCCACTGGGAGAATGAATGAAGGTACAAAAACTACTTGACTAGACTCATTTTGGCCCTTGTGTTGTGAAAACGGCAACCTGAGAATTGGTTAAAGGGGTAGTTCATCCAAAAATGAACATGGTCATCATTTACTCACTCTTTACTTGTTCCAAACCTGTTTGAGTTCATTTCTTCTTTTTAAAAACACAATTATGAAGAACATTGAAAACCTGTAACCATTGCCTTTTATATTTGTTTTCCCTACTATAGAAGTCAATGGTTACAGGTTTTCAGCATTCTTCAAAATATCTTTTTTTGTGTTTAACCGAAGTGATATAGCTGAGGGGCTTGAGTTACTACAGGCTGCAGCACTGTTACTGAAGTCCACTGGGAGGATGAATGAAGCTGCAAAAACTACTGGAGACTCATTTTGGCCCTCGTGTTATACGCACTGTAAACATGTATAAAAACAGCAGGATAGCTACTGAACTAAGGGGTAGTTAACCCAAAAATGCATTTACTCACTCTTTACTTGTTTCAGTTCCTTTCTTAAAAAAAAAAACGCAATTAATAACAACATATGAAAACCTGTAACCATTGACCTCCATAGTAGGAAAGAACAATATGGAAGTCAGTTTTCAGCATTCTTCAAAATATCTTCTTTTTGTTTAACAGAAGAAAGACACCCATAAAGGTTTGAAAACACTTCAGTGAGTCCCACTGATGTGATATAGCTGAGGGGCTTGAGTTATACAGGCTTCAGCACTGTTACAGCAGTCCTTTGGGAGAGTGAATGAAGCTGCATAAACTACATAGTTCAGCCAAAAATGAACAGTGTGCCATCATTTACTCACTCTTTACTTGTTCTAAAACGGTTTGAGCTTCTTATGTTTAAGCACAAAATTCTGAAGAACGTTGGAAACCTTTAACCATTGACTTCCATATGTGTTTATTCTATTATGAAAATCGATGATGTTCCCAGCATTCTTCAAAATATCTTTTTTTTATCTTCACCCAAAATTGGTTCCAAACCTGATTGAGTTTCAATCAGAGTGTATTGGTGTTTCCCAGTACTGGGTTGCAGCTGGAAGGGCATCCGCTGTGTAAAACATGCGCTGGATAAGTTGGTGGTTCATTCCGTTCAATTCACCACCACCCAGTTGGCAAAGAGTTCTGGCCCAGATTTGGAATAAAGCTGGAACAGCAGGTTCAGCACTGGCATACAGCATGTGGGTCAAACATAGGCTGGGTTTGGCAGAGATGGCAATGTCTTTAAATCAGCACACAAGACTTGCGTCAGATATCAAATGTAGCATTTGGTCCAGATGTTAGAAATATATATGTGGGCCGTGTAAGTTTGGCCTATCTTCACCCACTTTTAAAACACATTTAAATTATTTTTAAGTAAAGAAAAAAGTATTCTAAAAGTGCAGCCATAAAGAGAAATGCTTCATGAGTTTATCAAAATTCATTGCAGTCATGACACACCAACATATCTGGCCCAGTTCTGACCAATTTATGGGTTATTAACTTGGCTGAGACTTGGCCCCGATATGTTCCAAGTTTGGCTCTTGTATGGAAGCCAGATTTAGTCCAATCATGTACTGTAATTCACTGCAGCATGTGGGCCAAGCAAAAGCTGATTATGTGGGCCAGATTTGGACCAGAGAAATTTTGCTATGTTGGCAACTATTCCAGCATGTTTTTACACAGTGGATGCCCTTCCAGCTGCAACACCCACACACTCATTCACACTCAAACACTACGGCCAATTTAGTTTATTCAATTCACCACCACTCAGGTAGCAAAGAATTCTGGCCCAGATTTGGCATAAAGCTGGCACAGCAGGTATTCGTTCAGCACTGGCATACAGCATGTGGGTCAAACATGGGCTGGGTTTGGCAGAGATGGCAATGTCTTTAAATCGGCACACAAGACTTGGGTCAGATATCAAATGTAGCATTTGGTCCAGATGTTAAAAATGTATGTGGGCCATGTGAGTTTGGCCTATCTTGACCCACTTTTAAAATACATTTAAATTATTTTTGAGTAAAGAAAAAAGTATTCTGAAAGTGCAGCGGATGCACTTACAGCTGCAACACCTACACACTCATTTACACTTTTAAATTGAATTTAGCTTATTCAATTCACCTATAGCGCATGTGTTTGGACTGTGAGGGAAACCAGAGCACCCGGAGAAAACCCACACCAACACAGGGAAAACATGCAAACTCCACACAAAAATGCCAACTGGCCCAGCCTGGACTTGAACCAGTGACCTTCTTGCTGTGAGGTGACAGTGCTAACCACTGAGCCACCGGTTTATATTAGTGAATACATATTACACTGTGTATTACACTGTTCATATTAGTAAATATATTGACTACTGGACCAACGCATATTTTAAGAGTGATTTACAGTCAAAATAAATTGAAATTTTAACATTATTGTGTTTAATGGCGTCTGCATTTGATAAGATATGAAGTTTAAAATCTAAAATGCCAACTTCACAAATCCTAAACAGGAGACAGTAAAGAAAACAGTCTAAATAAGTGAATCTGCTTTACTAAATCACAAGACAGAAAAAAACAGGAATGCCATCTTTTTTCCAACTCATGCCCAGTAATGTCCCAAGTACACCAGCCCCCCGAATCCATCTTTTCGCCCACACTATGATGTCAGAAAATTTGGCTCATTTAAAGGTTGGTGAATTGGACTGAATATCCCAGAAAGAGCTCAAAGCATATCTTAACACAGTGATGTAATTTGTCTCACTTGTGTTTGGTTACTATGGACCGCAGGCGAAAAGCTTTTGTGCTTAAGAAAATCGCACTTAAATGAACGACCAAATTAAGACCCCCTCCTCACCACCACCCCCATTACACACGCGCAAAAATCTTACACACACACTTTTTTTTCCACACAGCGCATACTGGATTGGACAAAAAAAGCGTAGCTGGTTGTAATGTAAGACAACAGTCGGGCATCGAAGAGTTTCAAAAGACGAGAAAAACAAACATATATTTGTTTGAATGGGCTCCTGAGAAAGAGACGATAAGGAGGCGATTTGCTTGTTTTTGTGGGGCTCCTCGGATCGGCCGATTATGAGAACGGTAGCGCAGGTGCTCCCCGAATTACCATACAGCTGAGAGCAAACTTATTCCGCCTGCACACAATAGCAGAGCGCCCCGGGGATGGCCACGCGAGCAACACACACACACATACAAGCTACACACATACACACACACACACGCGCGCGCGCTCCGGACTCTTTCAGTGCACGCGTACACGCACACACACACACACACACACACAGCGGAAAAGGGGAAAGCAAGTGGAGAATTTGGCCTCCATACAAATGATGCGTATTCTTTTGTGAGTTTGCCTGACGCACACACACACACACACACACACACATACACACACACACACACGCAGCGTTTGCCTGAGGAATGCTTTTTTAACACACAAATCAGGAGACTCCCAGAAGCAGGAAGCGCCAAGGGAGACGTGGGCATTTGTTGAAAACTGAGATTGTTTGCTTTGTAAACTTTAGTTTTAAATACGCATTTTTCTTCTGGACACACACACAAAATAAACACGCGTTCAGCTACTGAAAAGTCTGAGCGTGTAAAATGTAAACAAAGTAAAACTAAAACTTTTTGACTTATTAATAGAGTTATGCATTATACATCATCTAAAACGCGAAGTTGTAAATTACCGTCACTTTTACGCACACACAGTAGCGCTGATGCGTTGAGGTTGGTTGGTTGTTGGTAGGGGCTGGTTGCATTGTAAAGCGTGGGACAGATTGGGGGTAGTGGTTCATTAGCATATTATTACCCCGGCATGTGGCACCCCGTATAAAACTGGCGGCAGGCGGCCTCGCTCCAGATACAAACGCACAGTGTCGGCGGGAGAAGGACGTGAGGAGGGATGTTGGACCAGTGACGAACCCTGGTTTAAGATCAAACGAAGAAGGAACTATACACAACGAGCATCTGTCCTACTTTTCTTCTCCGACTTTTGAGGATTATATATCAAGGAATTCAACAAGTCCGTTTTACTTCAGGACTTTCTGGACACTCTTTTTTTCTCCCGGGGAAGAACTGTTGCATTGTGCGCACTTGACATGAATGGGAACTGCGTTCACGCTCAGTCTGTACTGAATGCAAGTCTCCACCAATGAATCAGTCGGCGAAAAGAGAAGGCTTTTAATACAAGGGATCCCCTGACTGATCTGAGATCAGCCAAGTTGCTCAGAGACTTTCAAAAAACCCTATTTATTTATTATTTATTCATCATGGGACGCCACTTACTGTTGCTCCTCTTCTCCATCCTCTACATGCTGCTCTGCCAGGTAAGCACTCAAGTCAAATTAAAGTAACTGTATTATTATTATTATTATTATTAGATATAATATTCACACATTGGTTATTCTCCAGGCGTCTTCCTCAGGCGTCTTCGAGCTCAAGTTGCAGGAGTTTTTAAACAAGAAGGGTGTGCAAGGGAACAAGAACTGCTGTAAAGGTGGACTGACCCCCCCTTACCAGCAGTGCGAGTGCAAGACTTTTTTCCGCATCTGCTTAAAGCATTATCAGCCCAACGCATCTCCAGAGCCGCCCTGCACTTATGGAGGCACCGTCACCCCTGTGCTGGGCTCCAACTCTTTCCAAGTGCCAGATACCTTACCGGATGGCTCTTTCACCAATCCCATCAGGATGAATTTCGGTTTCACGTGGCCGGTGAGTAATGCTGATGCATTCTCTTGGGGAAAGTAATCCTAAAGCGAAGTTTTGCACAATTCCTGATTGCTGTTTTTGCTATTTTAGGGAACTTTTTCTCTTATCATCGAAGCATTGCATGCTGACTCCAAAGAGGATCTGACAACAGGTATGTGGTCTGATAACAGAATGATGCATTAGTTTAAATTAAATCAATTATAGTTGACTGAATGCATGTATATTCTGAACAGAAAACCCAGAGCGCATCATCAGTACCATGACCACACAGAGGCACTTGACTGTGGGTGAGGATTGGTCTCAGGACCTGCACAGTGTGGGTCGAACCGAGCTCAAGTACTCCTACCGTTTTGTGTGCGACGAACACTACTATGGTGAAGGATGCTCAGTGTTCTGCCGGCCCAGAGACGATGCATTCGGTCACTTCACCTGTGGAGAACGAGGAGAAATCATCTGCGATGCTGGGTGGAAAGGCCAGTACTGCACAGAACGTGAGTACAACTATATTATATAATAAACATTGTATATTAAAGGGATAGTTCACCCAAAATATCAATATTCTGCCATCATTCACACTCATTTACACAAAAGAAAATATTCTCCAATAAGCATTGACTTCCATAGTATTTGTATTTTCTACTAAGGATGTCAAAGGTTTTCAGCATTCTTCAAAATATCTTCTTTCATGTTTAACAGAGGACTCATTTATAACCAAATAACACTGAGTAAATAGTGGTTAATTTGAATTATTGAGTGAACTATCCCTTTAAATCTTATCATTATTACAATTTCAGTATTTCGCTTGTTGGATCTACTTATTTAGACTTACTTGGAAAAGTAAGGGAGAGAAAAAACAAACAAACAAACAAACAAACAAAAAAACAAAGTTAACGGTTACGAACAACTTGTAACTAATACCCCCGCCCCCCACACTCACACTCCCCCCCTCCAGCCCACTCTCACAACACACCACTTGATTTATTCCAGTCGGGAGGAGGAAAGTTTTTAGGAATAATCTCACGCGTGCCATAAATTTACATGCTGCCGTCCGATTGGCTGCTCCTGGAGTGGACCGGCTGCCTATTGGCTGGCGGAGGGGAGGTATTGTTTGAAGTGGGCAGCTGCCGGGAGTGCGCAGACAATGGAGCAGCTGTCGCCCGCTGGCCGCGCATACACCAGCTGTCCACTCTTATCTTCCCTACCCGGAGACATTGAGAGCACAGGGGAGGAGAGAGAGAGAGGGAGAGAGAAAAAAAGTTTTGACCCGCAGTGAAGAGAGGGAGAGGAAAGAAGGGTCCCCTTGTTTGTGAGCGCCCTATTGTTGTCATGTGTTAAGCAGAAATTCTCCAGTGGTGATTAGGAGCGTTTTCCAGAAAGAGGGAGAGCGCTAATGGGTTTAAGTGACCCCCATGTCCTTCTTCACGTGTTAGTTAGGATTTACGTAAAAATGTGTACCCTAATGCAGGTGTTTTTACACAGCGGATGACATTCCAGCTGCAACCCAGTATTGGGAAACACCCACACACACTTATTCAAACACACACTTATACACTACGGCCAATTTAGCTTATCAAATTCACCCTCTAGCGCACGTGTCTGGACTAGAGGATGACTGGAGGAAACCTGGAGGAAACCACACCAACACAGGGAGAACATGTTAACTCCACACAGAAATTCCAACTGGTCCAGCCGAGACTCAAACCAGCAACCTTCTTGCTGTGAGGCAACAGTGCTAACCACTGAGCCACCGTGCCATCCGCAATCATCCCATCAAGCATTTTTTGTTTTTAAAAGATGTCTAATAGATGTCTAATATATGTCTAATACATGACTATTAGATGACTAATAGATGACTAATAGATAACTTATAGATGTCTAATAGATGACTAATAGTTGTCTAATAGATGTCAAATAGATGACTATTAGATGTCTAATAGTTGATTAATAGATGTCTAATAGATGACTAATAGATGTCTAATAGATGTCTAATAGATGACTAATAGATGTCTAATAGATAACTTATAGATGTCTAATAGATGACTAATTGATGTCTAATAGATGTCAAATAGATGACAATTAGATGTCTAATAGTTGATTAATAGATGACTATAAGTTGTCTAATAGATGTCTAATAGATGTCTAATAGATGTCTAATAGATGTCTAATAGATGACTAATAGATGTCTAATAGATGTCTAATAGATGTCTAATAGATGACAAATAAATGTCTAATAGATGAATAATAGATGTCTAATAGATGACTAATAGATGTCTAATAGATGACTAATAGATGTCTAATAGATGTCTAATAGATGACAAATAAATGTCTAATAGATGAATAATAGATGTCTAATAGATGTCAAATAGATGACTAATAGATGTCTAATAGAAGTCTAATAGATGTCTAATAGATGTCTAATAGATATCTAAACATAGTCATCGTGGCTTAAACAAGACTGAATTTGGGAAAATCTAATAGACGTCTAAAAATAGGCCAAAACAAAATAAACAGGAATGAATGACTACACATATAAAGTCTCTCTAATCTGTCTATTTGACGACTAGTCTAGTTTGGGGCAATTCTTAGATGTCTATTAGATTTTCACTGACAGCCCAAGTTTAGCCTTGTTTTAGCTGAGCTGCCTACCTTTAGATGTCTATTAGACGTCTATTAAACATAAAATTGTTTGCTTGGATGAGTCTTAGTTGCTAAATCTACAAGTCTGATATCTACAAGTCGAAACTTGAGGCTGCGGAGAGAGCGTGGTATAAATTGACCACTAAAAAAATGTAACTAATACTAAAACATCTTTCTATCATAAAAAAATGAACTCTTACCTGCTCTTCAAAGCATTTTCCAACATCCTCTGTCTTCTTCAGATCTGTCAGCTAATGATTTTGCAACATGTTACACTAATAAAATGATAACCATCTTGTAAATTCAGCTAAATCACCCTTTTTAGCACTAGCTCAAGTGGTCAACATGATCGAAACACGCTGATACTAAATGAAGTTTATTTATAAACTAATTTCGAGAGGATCACGTGCCTATGATTGCTCGCGGCTGGTCCTGCATTATCCAATTTATGATTCACCAATCAGACGATTCCTAAGCCACTATAAATACCCTAAGTTCCATATCACAGCCATCTTCGTTTTGAAGAATCCCCCCTTCCACCCCAATCCTCCTCCAAAGAAAAAGATGGGTGACACAGTGGCCCAGTGGTTAGCACTGTTGCCTCACAGCAAGAACGTCACTGGTTCTAGTCCTTTGCAAGCCAGTCTACGTTTCTGTGCGGAGTTTACACGTTCTTTCCGTGCTCACAAGGGTTTCCCCCGGGGTCCCTGGTTTCCTTCTACCGTACAAAAACATGCAACTTAAGTTAATTGACTAATCCAGATTGGCACCATAGACATGCTCCTAGTACGTAGTTATCTCTTAAGAGCAATCACTATCTGTTTATTAGCTACTACAGCAGGGGATTTCTAGAGATCTACCTGAGCTCGAACTCCCCCCTTGCCTTGCAAACGGGAGGGAGCCCAGGGCTCGAGGATCTTATGAGCTCAGGGCTCTCTCCAGGGACAGCATGCCAAACAAGCTTTATAATCAATCATCAGCTATGTGTGAACTCTTGAAACACATAGATCATAACAAACACAAATGAAACACTTACACACAGCGGTCCTCTTCTGTTGTTTTAATGCTTCTCCTTATTGTCGTCCTTTACAGCAATTTGCCTGCCAGGGTGCGACGAGGAACACGGATTCTGTGAGAAACCTGGCGAGTGCAAGTAGGTTGATCACAATATTTTCCTCATTAGCTGTCGAAATCACGTTCAGGATTGATTTTCTCATCAGCTGATTTGTTTACCTGTGCATCAGGTGCAGAGTGGGCTTTAAAGGACGCTACTGTGATGAGTGCATACGTTACCCAGGATGCCTTCATGGAACCTGCCAACAGCCATGGCAATGCAACTGCCAGGAAGGCTGGGGTGGCCTCTTCTGCAACCAAGGTAAGAAAGAGATCAGAAATACACAGAGAAGATCAAATGAAAGCATTTATAATGGGTTTACAGGGATAGTTCACCCCAAAAATTACAATTTTTTGACAATTTACTCTCCTTCAAGTTGTTCCAAACCTTTATTCTGTTGAAAACAAGAGAAGATATTGTGAAGAAAGCGTAAAACATGAAACCATTGACTCCCATAGTATGAAAAACAAAAACTATGGATGTCAATGGTTGCAGGTTTCCAACATTTTTCAAAATATCTTCTTTTGTGTTCACCAGAAGGAAGAAAATCAGTCAGGTTTGGGTGAGTAAATGATGACAGAATTGTACGATTTGGGCAAACTATCCCTTTAAAGGCTCAGTTCAACCAAAAATGAAAATTCTGTCTACATTTACTCATTCTTCAGAGTTTCTTTCTTCTGTTAAACACAAAAGAAGATATGCTGAAAAGTGCCGGAATCCATCGACTTCCATAGTATTTGTTTTTCCAACTATGGAATTGAATGTGTATCAGGAGAAAGGTTTAAAACCACATGAAAGCTCATTTTCATTTTTGGGTGAAGTCTTCCCTTTAAAAGCCTAAGGAACAGAAGGATGTTAGATGTTCAAATACACAATTGCAACAAAGAAAGAGCGAGCAACAGCTGTCCAGCTGCAGCCCAGCCATGTGTCTCTGCTTTCTGTTGGATTAATCCACATGTGCTCAACATATGTCCGCCTCTGTTACAGATCTGAACTACTGCACACATCATAAGCCCTGTCTGAATGGAGCCACTTGTAGTAACACGGGCCAGGGCAGCTACACCTGTTCCTGTCGGCCAGGATTCTCAGGAGCCAGCTGTGAGATTGAGGTCAACGAATGCACAGGAAACCCCTGCCGCAACGGAGGAAGCTGCACTGTAAGTGTAAATGTTTACAATGATATGTAAGACGATTAGTAAATAACACACTATGCACTTATACACTTAACCACGTAATGTATGAGTTTGCTGACGTCCTAAATAGAGCACTAATGCTTTGTGTTTTCAAATAATTTCCTAGTCAATGTTTAACAGTTGCCAAATTAGTGAAATAAATGACCAAACTATCAAAAGTACCTGTTATGAGTACACCTCAATAACCATTTGGATGCGACATAATCACTTATATAGGATAATTTTGCTTCCACAATCCAAAACAAATGAAGTAATTCAACCTAATCAACTCATAACTCCTCCCCTTTCGCTACATATTCAAAGCAGCAACCATTGATTGCATGAAGTGTTCAGCACTGCAGCTTCTTTTGTCCTAATAAATTACAAAAGTGCAATATCAAGTACACTTATTCTTATTTGAATTTTCAATGTGAATGCACTACTTATACTACAGTACAAATAGTGCATACGTATTGAATAGTAACGTAATGGATAATAACTAATAAAGCAATGGTAATAATAACCTTAACATTTCTGAGTTGGATTGTAATGCAATAATGTGGACCTATTGTAAAGCTGCTTTGAAACGATAATTCTTATGAAAAGCGCTATACAAATAAACTTGAATTGAATTGTATGCCATTTGGGATGCAAAGTATGCCACTTGGGACGCACCTTCAATATCGATCTGTTTCTAAGCATGCTATACCTTATGCTTTCACAGGACATGGAGAACACCTACAGCTGTACCTGTCCACCTGGCTTCTATGGGAAGAATTGTGAACTTAGTGCCATGACATGTGCGGATGGGCCATGCTTTAACGGTGGACGCTGTGCTGACAACCCAGATGGTGGTTACTTCTGCCAGTGTCCCACTGGATACGCCGGGTTCAACTGTGAAAAGAAGATCGACCACTGCTCTTCCAGCCCATGCTCAAACGGTATGCACTGTTAGCTGTGAGAACTTCACCTGAAGTTCTTTGAGATGTGCATTTTTATTCAATGTGATATAATTTCAACTGAAACACGAAGACAGGGCGGGACCTAGAGTAGCTCCTCCTCTTTAAAATAACAGCCAATAGCAGTTAGTTTTTAACATACTGATACTTACATCAAAACAAGTCACTTTAATCGAATCTCTGTGATCCAGAACCTCATGCATGTGCAATGTTTGATCCACAGGTGCACGCTGTGTCGACTTGGTCAACTCTTACCTGTGCCAGTGTCCGGAAGGGTTTACAGGCATGAACTGTGATCGCGCCGGAGATGAGTGTTCGATGTACCCTTGCCAAAACGGCGGGACCTGCCAGGAAGGCGCCAGTGGTTATATGTGCACATGTCCGCCAGGTTACACCGGACGCAACTGCAGTTCTCCTGTGAGCCGCTGCCAACACAACCCGTGCCACAATGGCGCCACTTGCCACGAAAGGAACAACCGTTACGTGTGCGCCTGCGTTTCGGGATACGGAGGACGCAATTGTCAATTCTTGCTTCCGGACAGAGCTTCCCAAATTGGCAGCGACGTTCCCTGGACTGCTGTGGGATCGGGAGTGTTGCTGGTGTTATTGTTGGTCGTGGCATGCGCAGTAGTCGTAGTTTGTGTTCGCTCGAAAGTTCAGCAGCGACGACGGGATAGAGAGGATGAAGTCGCCAATGGAGAAAACGAAACCATTAATAATCTCACAAACAACTGCCACCGGGATAAAGATCTGGCTGTTAGTGTTGTGGGAGCGGCACCGGTTAAGAATATCAACAAGAAGATCGACTTCAGCAGCGATCACGACGATTTGAGTTTGACGACGGAGAAGCGGAGCTATAAGACGCGACAAGCGCCTGCAGACTACAACCTGGTGCATGAGGTTAAATTCGAAGTCAAGCACGAGGTGAAACTGGAGCATGCTGGGAAGGAGACGACGACAGCAAATGAGCTGTCCGATAGCTGCGAGGATATAAAGTGCCAATCCCTGCAGGACTCTTCTGAGTGTACTGAGGAGAAGCGCAGGAAACGTCTGAAAAGGTAAACAAACAAAAAGTCTAAGAATAATGATTTCCTCAATTACTTGAGAACAGCGATTTCTTCAATTATCTGAAATTATTTCTTCAATTATTTATGAATAGCGATTTCTTCAATTACTTGGGAACAGCGATTTCTTCAATTTTCTGAGACAAATTAATTATTCAATTATTTACAAATAGCGATTTCTTTGATTATTTACAAATAGCGATTTCTTCAATTACTAGGGAATAGTAATTTCGTCAATTATCTGAGACAAATTATTTCTTCACTTATTTACAATTAGCGATTTTATCAATTATTTACGAATAGCAATTTCTTCAATTATTTGAGAATTTCAATTTCTTCAAATATCGATTTCTTCAATTATCTGAGAGTAGCGTTTTCTTCATTTATTTATGAATATTGATTTCTTTAATTATTTGAGAATAGCGATTTCTTCAATTATTTACGAATATTGATTTCTTTAATTATCTGAGAGCAGTGATGCAATTATTTACGAATAACGATTTCTTCAATTATATAAGAATGGCGATTTCTTCAATTATTTACGAATAGCAATTTCTCAAATTAACTGAGAATAGTGATTTCTTTAATCATTTAAGAATAGTGATTTCTTCAATTATTTACGAATATTGATTTCTTCAGTTATTTGGAGAATAGTGATTTCTTCAATTGTTTACGAATAACGATTTCTTCAATTACATGAGAATGACGATTTCTTCAATTATTTATGAATAGCAATTTCTTAAATTAACTGAGTATAGCAATTTCTTCAATTATTTACGAATATCAATTTCCTCAATTATTTGGAGAACAGCGATTTCTTCAATTATTTATAAATAGTTATTTCTTAAATTATTTGAGAATAGCGATTTTTTCCATTATCTACGAATATCGATTTAAAAAAATTATTTATGAATATCAATTTCTTAAATTATCTAAGAATAGCGATTTATTCAATTATTTAAAAATAACAATTTCTTCAATTATCTGATTATCAATGATGATTTCTTCGATTATTTATGAGTTACTAATTCTTCGATCAGTTAAAAATTATGATTTTTTCAATTATTTAACAGTATCAATTTCTTCAACTGTTTTCTCTGAAATGTTCTCACTGCTAACATGTTGATTTTTTCCCCTTTCTTTACAGTGACGCGTCAGAAAAGTCAAAATATTCAGAGTCAAGATATTCCGAATCAAAGTACTCAGAATCAAAGTATTCGGAATCAAAGTACTCCGATGTATCGCTGTATACCGAGTCAGCATGTGCGTCGGCATGTGCATCGGCATCCACGTCGGCTTGTGTCGACACCAAATACAAATCCGTCATGGTGATGTCGGAGGAAAAAGATGAATGTGTAATTGCAACTGAGGTGAGTAGTAGTCACACGCGTCAGCTCAAAATGCTCATATACAGTGCACAACATGAATGAGAGTACTCTTTATCCATTTCTCAATGAATATAGACAATAAATTTTGGTGTATGTAAACGGTTGTATTAAACAGTTATATTCGTTTAAATTAGGAATAGAAGGATAATACATTTAAATTCAAGTTAGGTATAAAAAATTTCAAATATATTTTATAATTTTTTTGTTTCTCTTGATTTTTCCTATTTAATAAAATTTTTATTGATATTTTAATACATATTAATGCGGTTGCACTATTTTTTGTGTTACTTTATTAAATTAGTTCCAGTTTTGACTTTGGTAGTGACTAATCTAATATACATGCACACATATATTATCATTACGCATCCTAGTGAAGACTTTAAGTTTAACGTATCGATGCTTATTAGCCAGAGAGATACATAAAGAATCAGTAAGACATCAATTGTTTTGCGGGGAAAAAAAATAGTTGACATTTTCTTTCAAATGTCTCTCTGAGAGAAAATATACATTTAAAAGAGAGATCTGTGAGGGGTGTACTCGTTTATGTTGGCCACTGTATGTATAAAATGCATCCTTACATTGAATCTGAGAACTAACAGAGTGTTTTTTCCTCTTCCCAATCTCAGGTGTAATGGGCCTGCAGGATGCCGATGCTCATTGTGTCCTATGGGAGACATTTTGAACTCCCTGAGAAAATGCTGCTGCTCGAAACCTTAGGTGGAAACGTCCCACCTCGTGAATACTGCTGCTGAGAAACTAAGACTGATTAACTGATATTCAGGATGAGCTGGTTCTCTGTACTGAAAGAGGCGCAGGCAGTGGTGGCCTGTAGGCTTGGAAACTTGTGGAAATGATAATGAGTGTCATTAAAATTTCAAATGTAGTTGTAAAATTTACCTGTAAAGCCATTTTAAAGGGTGTTGGACAGTGTGTGTCCATTTAAAAAAAAAAAAACGTTCTCATCACACGACAATGGCATTTGGCAATGGCAAACGAAAGAAGAGGGAACACAAGGAACCTAAAAGTTTTACGCCATGTGATGTCCAATACTGTGTCAGCATTGTGGCAATGTTTTAGCAATATTTTGGCAACATTTGCTGTTTTTTTCCGCCAATAATAATTCCCACAGGCTTTTAACTGTGCCCAGAGACTGCACCAAACATGAATGATGTTAAGGACGTAGTTAAAAATAAATAAATAAATAAATAAAAATGTGTCACAAATTGCCGTCGACGGACCAATTTGTGATGTCATTTTAGCAATATTTTGGCAACATTTGCTGGCCCCACAAGTCAGTGTACAAGGGACTACATCAAAACGGTGGATATTCAGCCATACTGGCCTAACTTGCACTGGGTTAAAATGTCACATGATGTCATATCCTGTCACATGACCAGTGAAAACTATGTGTGTTACTTGATCACTGTGTAAATGGGAAAATAAGTGCTCAAAAACAAGAAAAAAAATCTCAAAGTCTTCCAAGCCTCCGCTTTTTTTTGCATTATGGTTTAGAAAATGTACGTAATGATTTGTTGAGTTTGTGTTGATGCTAAATAATATCCTTTGTCTCTATGTTTCTTGTTTTCCTTTTTTTATAACAAGAGTTGTATGATTTAAGTTAATTTATTTTTATTTAAGTTGTATTTCTAAATATTTGTAATGTTTTTAAGATTATTTAAGTTTTCTTTTGTTCCTAAGTTGCTCCTGTTACTTGCAAAGGCACTTCGGGTTGCTGGGATTGTTTTGAGAAAATGTTATTTAAAGAAGGATTGTAAAAAAAAATGTTATTAATGATGTCATTAACAGGCTTTTCGTTTGATTGTTTTCTTTCTCTGAATGAAGTTTAGCTTAAATTATTTTTCCAAATAAAGATTATGAACTATTGAAAACTTGTTGTTGTTTTATCAACCCTGCACTACAAACTACTATAATTCAAAAATAACGGACAATTTTCAAATTTCGAATTTCAAAACTAAACTTGGAATATTCAAATTCCAATAATATACATTCAAAAATAACGGACAATTTTCAAATTTAGAATTTCAAAACTAAACTTGAAATTTTCAAATTCTCGATACTATACATTCAAGTGTAACAGACAATTTTCAAATTTCAAGACTTAGAATATTCGAATTCCGATACTATACATTCAAGTGTAACGGACAGTTTTCAAATTTCAAGACTTAGACTATTCAAATTCCGATACTAAACATTCAAATATAACGGACAATTTTCAAATTTTGAATTTCAAAAACAAAACTTAGAATATTCATATTGCAATACTATACATTCATATATAACGGACAATTTTTGAATTTCAAAACTAAACTTGGAATATTCAAATTCCAATAATATACATTCACGTATAACGGACAATTTTGAAATTTCAATACTTAGAATATTCAAATTCCGATACTAAACATTCAAATAGAATGTACAATTTTCAAATTTTGAATTTCAAAAACAAAACTTTGAATATTGAAATTCCAATACTATACATTCAAATATAACAAACAATTTAAAAATTTCTAATTTTTTAACACAAAACTTAGAATATTCATAATCCAATACTATACATTCAAATATAACGGACAATTTTCAAATTTCGAATTTCAAAAACAAAACTTTGAATATTCAAATTCCAATCCTATACATTCAAATATAACAAAAAAAATTCAAATTTCGAATTTTAAAAACAAAGCTTAATAGCATATACAAATTTAAATACGAACACAGTGACATCATTACGATAAACTCACCCAAACTACTAAAAACAAACTGCGAAACCTACTAGACGCCACTAAATTGGTGCCTCTTTTTCTGTTAAGCCTCTTTGTGGCGATTCCCATTTTCTTTTCTAGCTGCTGGATTTATGACTTCTATGTAAGGGTTTAGAAAATGGGGAATAGATTGGGATGCTGGTTCTTTATAGGGATGAGAACGCAGCTAATCATTAACATCTGCTCTGGCCTCTTGCTCACCCCATACTGGGCTATTCATGGCTTTACCCCTCATTCTGTGCCTGCCGCGGGTGCATCGCTCAAGAGAAGAAACGCCTTTGAGAAACGCCGTCAGGATGTTTACAACTTTTCCAACCAGACTAGAGGGGGAAATTTAAGGCTTTGGGGGTGAAAAAACAAAAACAAAACGTGAAATAGTTGGCAGATTTCCAAAACTAGACGAAACTATTTGGCAAGTGTTTTTGGCGGGAAAGTCGTCCATGATTAGAGACATCATCAAAACAACAGCAAGTTTTTTTTATTTCAGTGCTTTTCTCGTCTGATAAAAGTTTCATTCAGGAAACACAATTTGCAAGGGATTTCGTATCCTAACATTAATGTGCTCTTGAGAACAAAACGTCTTTTGTTGAGCTTTTATGGCTAAACATTAAGCTGGAGGAGAAGTTCAGAGGAGTTCTGGCTGAGGTCTCTTACAACACTCATCAATGGAGCTCTGGGGAACAGGCAGAGTCACACAATGTAGCGGTGGACAATAGCCAATACAAAAGGGCACCATTTGGGAGAGGCAGTGTGTGCCTATGAATGGAGGAAAGGGAGGGGGCAAGGAACGACAGATGTTGTCTGTCCTCCTGAGTCAAAGCGTCCTGCGGGCAGAAAACACCAGCTAGACCCCACATGGCCATGGATGAGACGCACAATGGACACCCTTCAGCTTACGCATCTGAACGTAACTTTAAACTACTTCGTTTTGCACTTGATGTATGTAATCAGAATACTCATCCTGAGATCAATGACGAAATACTTTAGTTTGAAGAGTTTTGCACTGTATATACCAAGATTATAACCTTCACATTATTACAGTTCAAATTTAACGTAATTCATTTTTAGCCCCCCTAATTGTCGGTCCTACTTTGTGAACATAGACATAAAAACGACATGATTCAATGCGTTGGTGCATAGATTTAAGCTTGGTGTCGTTTTAAAAAAACACTTATCAGATTGTAGCTTAACTAAAGTTTAAAACGTAATAAAAAAACTTTTGTGAAAATAATAAAACAATAAATGTATACTTTAATGTATTACATAGTAAAACAAGTATTTTACAAAACCCATTTTAGCCTAAAATCAACAGAAAATTTAAACTTAATATCTGAACAAACTTTATTGCAAATATGAAGTTAAAATCTCAAAAAAAGAGCTTTCAGTAGTTTTGTTTGGCCGCAGTACCAAACATGACCACCAGATGACATTTAATGTAAGACATCTATGCAGTGTGTTACTGTATTTTAAAACTACATTGCGAATATTACTGTATTTTTACAGTACATATATACAGTACTGCAAATAAACACACAGCAAGGTGAATGGTGCTGTAAATGTAAATACGGTATTTCTGCTGGAATTGATTTACAGTAAGTTACTGGCAAACTGAACTGCAATACGAACTGAATTTTACTGTGGGACAGTTATGCAGTGTGTTACTGCATTTTAAAGTTGCATTGTGAAAATTGCTGTATATTTTACAGTAAAGATATAAAATACCATAAATACATATACAGCAAGGTAAATGATGCTGTAAACGTAAATACGGTATTTTTGCTGTAATTAATTTACAGTAAGTTACTGGTGAACTGAACTGTAGCATAAATTGAATTTTACCGTAAGACAGTTATGCAGTATGTTACCATATTTTAAAGCTGCATTGTGAAAATTACTGTAAATATTAGAGTAAAGATATACAATACTGTAAATACATATACAGTGATGTAAATGATGCAGTAAATGTAAATACGGTATTTCTGCTGTAATTGATTTACAGTAAGTTACTGGCGAACTGAACCGTAGATGAACTGTATTTTACTGTAGGACAGTTATGCAGTATGTTACTGTATTTTAAAGCTGCATTGTGAAAATTCTGTATTTTTACATATTTTACATATAATCAGTACAGTAAATACATTACAGCAAGATAAATAGTGCTGTAAACGTAAATACTGTATTTTTGCTGTAACTGTTTTACAGTAAGTTACTGGCAAACTGAACTGCAATATAAACTGAATTTTACTGTAGGACAGTTAAACAGTATGTTACCGTATTTTAAAGTTGCATTGTGAAAATTGCTGTGTATTTTACAGTAAAGATATACAATACCATAAATACATATACAGCAAGGTAAATGATGCTGTAAATGTAAATACGGCATTTCTGCTGTAATTGATTTACAGTAAGTTACTGGCGAACTGAACTGTAAGATGAACTGTATTTTACTGTAGGACAGTTCTGCAGTATATTACTGTATTTTAAAGCTACATTGTAAAAATTACTGTATTTTTTACATATTTTACATATAATCAGTACAGTAAATACTTTACAGCAAGATAAATAGTGCTGTAAATGTAAATACAGTATTTTTGCTGTAACTGATTTACAGTAAGTTACTGGCAAACTGAACTGCAATATAAACTGAATTTTACTGTAGGACAGTTATACAGCGTGTTACCGTATTTTAAAGTTGCATTGTGAAAATGGCTGTATATTTTACAGTAAAGATATACAATACTGTAAATACATATACAGTGATGTAAATGGTGCTGTAAATGTAAATACGGTATTTCTGCTGTAATTGATTTACAGTAAGTTACTGGCGAACTGAACTGTAAGATGAACTGTATTTTACTGTAGGACAGTTATGCAGTATGTTACTGTATTTTAAAGCTATATTGTAAAAATTACTGTATTTTTTTACATATTTTACATATAATCAGTACTGTAAATACATTACAGCAAGATAAATAGTGCTGTAAATGTAAATACGGTATTTTTGCTGTAACTGATTTACAGTAAGTTACTGGCAAACTGAACTGCAATACGAACTGAATTTTACTGTAGGACAGTTATACAGCGTGTTACTGCATTATAAAGTTGCATTGTGAAAATTACTGTATATTTTACAGTAAAGATATACAATACCATAAATACATATACAGCAAGGTAAATGATGCTGTAAATGTAAATACATAATCAGTACAGTAAATACTTTACAGCAAGATAAATAGTGCTGTAAATGTAAATACAGTATTTTTGCTGTAACTGATTTACAGTAAGTTACTGGCAAACTGAACTGCAATATAAACTGAATTTTACTGTAGGACAGTTATACAGCGTGTTACCGTATTTTAAAGTTGCATTGTGAAAATGGCTGTATATTTTACAGTAAAGATATACAATACTGTAAATACATATACAGTGATGTAAATGGTGCTGTAAATGTAAATACGGTATTTCTGCTGTAATTTTAAAGCTATATTGTAAAAATTACTGTATTTTTTACATATTTTACATATAATCAGTACTGTAAATACATTACAGCAAGATAAATAGTGCTGTAAATGTAAATACGGTATTTTTGCTGTAACTGATTTACAGTAAGTTAATGATGCTGTAAATGTAAATACAGTATTTTTGCTGTAATTGATTTACAGTAAGTTACTGGCGAACTGCTGCTGTAGAAATTAAGTGTTACCATTTTTTCCATTTAATTTTAAATGGCATTTGTTAACCCAACGGTTGGGTTTGTCCATATTTGACCCAACCTCGGGTTACAGCAATCCAGCATTTTTTTAGAATGCGAAGACGACTCAAATAAGCAGTCTTAGGATCTCTTTCATAGGAAGGCCTCTGCCAAACTCAGAGACGTAGTTTCGCGCAAGCAACCCAAGATCAAACTGGCTAAGTGTTCTGCACTTCAATTAGCACCAGATCTTGAGCTGGCATCGATGTGACTTCATGGAAAACAAAGAAGGGAATAAGAGGTTTGCTCTGTGATCCCTTTGCATTTTAATGAGCCGATCACGTAGAGTCCTCAGGGAACACACACGGTAACACTATATTCAAGCACAGCGTAGATGCTAAAATACAACTCAAAACACACACAAAAAAACATCAGTCACGTCCAACTTAGCACGGATGCTAGCCATTTATGTGCATTGTACCAGGCTATACCAGCTTGCTAGAAAACTGATGAGAGGATTGTACAGAAAGAGCGGGAAATAAACGAACGCCACTATGTGCTGAAGGAGAAGAACATGTGATCTGGGAACAGGAGAGCAAGGAACAGGACTCAGGTGCAACAGTCCAGGTGTGATCAAATAGTCATGAGGAGAGGCAGAGTCTAGCTTGAGTTACAGTAGCCGGCGCTAAAGTAATGAAGGAAAGAGCGAGAGCAGGAACGCCACAGACATGGACAGAAGACGGAGAGATACAAGACGCCTGCAAAGCCATTAGGAAAGTCTTGGGAGAAGGTTTGAGCTTTATTTGATGACTTCCAGCTTGATTTATGCTGTGTTATATTCTATATTGATTGCTTTTCGTTTATACCAACGTTGTCTTGCTAACCACGCATGCAATTGTATGGTTTCTAACTTCCATCTGAAATAATTTACTACATAACATGGCTTGATTAGTTGCTTGAGCTCTGATGGCATAACATCCATCTAACCTTTAAGCCTCGAGGAACTTGTTTAACCCACAAGCTACATTAAAATATCCTGTTTCTGGTACAGATCCTGCTAAGATTGCACTTATCGCTGTATTTAGGAGTTAAAAGTCTCTACCTTCACCTCGGGGGTGTAAATTATTCAGGGGTGCTTGGATTCTGTCACAATCTGCCAATCAGGGAAATTAAGGCGACGTGTCCTGAACATGTATAGTCGATGAGATGCCAATTTGTTTCTGCTTGACATCCGGGAGCACGTGTGCGTCAGTCTGGAGGATGCGCTGTGGGTTTGAAGAGCAGATCTACAACAAAACAAAATTTGATTATTATTATATAGAATTTAAAGTGCATTTATTGCTTCACATGCAAATCAAATCGATTTAGATAGAATCTGTTTGTGTCAGTACAATTTTTTACTATAAATTAAGGATATAGTGCAGCTGAAATAAAAATACTTTAAAAATTACTAATAAAAAACGTAAGATAAAATAAACAAGTAATTAAACTCACTTCATACAGTATATATATATATATACTGTATATATACTGTATATATACTGTATATATATATATATATATATATATATATATATATATATATATATATATATATATATATATATATATATATATATATATATATATATATATACTGTGTGTGTATATATATATATATATACACACACACACGCACATTGTATAAAGTCAGTTTATTACTTTAAAAAGTGTGTTAAATTGCTAAAAAAAGAGACTTATTTTTATTATTAAACACTTAGTTCATTCTTTCATTTTCTTTTTTCAGCTTAGACCCTTTATTAACTTATACAGCATTTGCTTTACACAACAGATGCCCTTCCAGCCTCAACCCAACACTGGGAAACATCCATACACTCTTGCATCCACACACATACTGTACACTACGGCCAATTTAGTTTCTTAAATTTACCTATACACTCTCATAAAAAATGGTACAATGTTGTACCAAAGAAGGTACAAACCCTTGTCACTGGGGCAGGACCTTTCTATGGAACAGAATTGTACCTTAAGACAAAGAAACCAATTTGTACCACTGCAGTTTGTACCTTTAAGGACATGATTTGTACCATGTACCTTTGGGTTTTAAAACCTGCAGATACAATATTGTACCTTCATCAAAGGTACAATCTGATCCATGAAGGTGCCACTACAGTGACGAGACACTTTGTACCTTAACAGTGTCAAATACGTTCCTTCAAAAACTATTCAAAGGCATTTTGCTTTATACAAAATACGTCAATTTATTTTCAATATATATAAAACCTCAAACACATTTATAAACAATGCTTTTGAAAAAAGTTTCTTTTTGTGTAAATGTACCTTTTCTAATTATGATAAAGAATAAAAAAAATACTTCAACATAAATCAAAAGATCTATTTTTTGCTAAACATTTTACACCTTTCACAAAACTGTTACAGAAACACATTCTCCCATCTACAATATAAAACTTTTTATTCTCAAGTTTTCACACAATACCTTTGTAATCACTTAAAAGTTCTTTAGATTTACTTAACTTTAAAATAGAAATAGAATTCTTCAAAAGTATTGTAATGAGATATGCACAATGTTTGATCAGTTTTACAATACTAAAATGGCTGCATGAACACTTTGGTGCGGATATCAATATGAAAATGTATTTATCAGAAAATGCTTTCCAAATGTTTAGTAAAAATGTGATTGCAGTTCATTTCATTATATAGTTTAAAACAATAAAAACCTAATGGTTTATAGAAAAGTAGCAAATTAATTAAAAAAAAGGTAATTAATGAGTATTTTGGGGCTTAACTGTAATTTTGTAATAAGTCTTGAAACAATTCTTGCTCTAAATATAAACTTTTATCACACTGAATTACATTTTTAGAGCGTGTTTTCTGTACGTAAAAAAGCAGGTCTTTTTCTACACATAAAAGTATTATTCATGTTTTATTGTTGCAATGTACAAGTATATATACAGTTATATAATAATTATTACCCCCCACCCCCCTCCCCTGGTTTATTTTTTCCCTAATTTCTGTTTACAGGAGAGAAGATTTCTTCAACACATTTATAAACATAATAGTTTTAATAACTCATGTCTAATAACTGATTTATTTTATCGTTGTCATTATGACAGTAAACAATATTTGACTAGATATTGTTCAAGACGCTTCTATACAGCTTAAAGTGACTTAACTAGGTTAATTAGGTTAACTAGGCAGGTTAGGGTAATTAGGCAAGTTATTGTATAATGATGGTTCTGTAGACTATCGAAAAAAAATTGCTTAAAGGGGCTAATAATAATAATGACCTTAAAATGGTGATAAAAAATTTAAAACTACTTTTATTCTAGCTGAAATAAAACAAATAGGACTATCTCCAGAAGAAAAAATATTATCAGACATACTGTGAAAATTTCCTTGCTCTGTTAAACATCATTTTGGAAATATTTTAAAAATAAAATAAATTCAAAGGGGGGCTAATAACTCTGATTTCAACTGTATATGTAAGCTACATTAAATTTTGTTATTGTTCTGATGCTTTAAAATCTTCAATTTCAACGTCTAAAACTAATACGGTTTCATCACCACAGTAATTATCAGGCCAAAAGTCCAACTTTATTGAAGGTTGTGTCCTGAACTTGAATGTTAAATTATATATAACAAATAAATATCAATGGTTTGAAAGGTTAAAGAAGTACATTGACGTGCTCACACACTGGAACACATGCGTTTCTTCAGATTAGTATCATTGTCCTGGAGCTGCAGTGGAGCTGAACACTATTGGAAATACGTCAATATGTTATTTGAGCGTGTCTAATTCAGATAATGGACAAAGACAGACACTCATTAGAGAGTGTTGCACCATCTGCTTTAATCTACTACTGATTAACCTCTCTGCAGTAGTAAACATGTCGACTGAACAAGAATTTATGTAATTGCTGACAAGTTGAGAGCAATTTGGGCAAACAGGTAATTGTTTAGTTTCAAAACAGGAGCATGATTTAAATATTAAATTCCAATATTAA
Source organism: Danio aesculapii (assembly GCF_903798145.1). Classification (NCBI taxonomy): domain Eukaryota; kingdom Metazoa; phylum Chordata; class Actinopteri; order Cypriniformes; family Danionidae; genus Danio; species Danio aesculapii. The sequence goes on along the minus strand of NC_079435.1, from coordinate 6,515,140 downwards.
CAATATACTTACATTTTAAATATATATAATATTGACTAATAATATTGACCTCAGCAGATTTTATGTTATTTAAAACTTTTTTTAATCCAGCCAAACTAAAAGACTTTCAGGTCAGAGGAACAATTTTAATAGGAAATTAATTAAAGGACTAATAATTTTGTCTTAAACTGAATCAAGATGAATATTACTAGTCGACCAACGAAGAATAATTTTTATGTGCAGACCCCAACAACAAGCAAAGCGTTTCCTTTGAAAGTGGTCCTGGAGATCAGACCTGTGATCTAGAAGCAATCCTTACTGAACCTGTACGTTTCTCTGTGTCAGATCTAAAGCATGACTCGACTGGAAGCGTCTCTCCAGCGCTCAGAAAGCCGCTCTGTGATAGAAATGCAGAGCAGACGAGAAAGCGCCAATGCTAGCAGACGAGGAAGCGTTAGCATGAGCAGAAGAGAAAGTGTCAGCCAACAACACACAGGTGAGCTTTACTAATCACACTAACCAGAGTATTTGTTAAATACAGCAGGGTCGCTTTTCATACAGTAGGGGGATTTAAGTAGTGAACTTGTCACCTTTTTCTCAGAAAACATATTTCTGAAGGTGCTGTTGAGTTAAAATTGTAATTTGATGTTGGTAACAACCAAAGAAATCCATATATGCAAAGAAAACAAGACTAATTAGTTTACAAAATAAGCTGTGTGTAATAAAATGAAATGACACAGGGAAAAAGTATTGAACACATGAAGAAAGGGAGGTGTCGAAAGGCAGTGAAAGCCCAGACAGCAGCTGAAATCTCTCAGTGGTTCTTCAGCAACCCTTTGCCCTTCCTCAGTTTTACTGAATATCAGCTTCTTCAGTTAAACATCTACATTAGCAGATGATGAAGATGAAACCAGGGTGGATATTTCAGCAAGACAATGATCCAAAACACAGCCAATAAGACTCTCAAATGCTTTCAGAGAAAGAAAATAAAGCTGTGGAATGGCTAAGCCACTCAGCTAACTGCAATCCAATAGAAAATACAAAACAAACATCAGATTTGATAGATGAGACCCACAGAACAGTTGCATGTCAACAGCTCCTTTAGAAATATCATTCGCAGAAAAAATCATGGCATATTCAATAATTATTTACCACTGTATGTATAGATGTTTGTTTGAATACATTATTACATTGATAATGGCGGGCTGCAATGTCAAGCAATTATAAATTACATGCAATGATTATATGCACATGTTGTCATTATAATGTGGAAACAGCTTCAAATAATCCTTCACTCCTTCAGTCATGTACAGACAAATGTTAGCAGAAGCTCGAGATTTGATCGAGCCTCCGTGAGGGGTAGAAAAGCAGCTGCTCATTAGCATCCAGTTCTTCAACGCATGATGATGTGGAGAAGAAGCAGGGCCGTTTTATTATACTAAATACATTTTTTGGTTCTGTTATAATGCTGCTCTTTACAGTCTAATTAAACACAAAACTTATTAACGCGTTTTTGCTGTTTCCCTGCTTTCTAGAAAACCAAATTGAGGGTGTGTGTGACATTATTAGCATGAACACACAGCACAATCTCCATCACACTAGTTACAATTGTTTATTTTTCAGACTTTGAAATTTCTTTGAAACCTTTGGGATTACGAAAGTACGTAAGTCAGCAAAATGCATCATTCTTGATGTGAATGGCTCTAAGACTATAGCGTTTTGTTGTGTTTATGCAATTCTAAATGCCAAATATAAACTTAATACTAAGGATGTCCAGATCTGATCACATGATTGGAAATCAGGCCCGATCATGCGGTTTCAGACTTGATCGGGATTGGATGTTACCTCCCGATCAGGACACCTATAACTATATATATATATATATATATATATATATATATATATATATATATATATATATATATATATATATATATATATATATATTATAGGTGGGCATAGATTATTTTTTTAATCTAGCTCAATCTCACTGTAATCTTGGAATTAATCTAGATTAAAATGGCTCATTAGAATTCTGCCGAAGACATTCAGAATATGTGTGCTACCCAAATAATGACTAAAAGTAAGTCTTTGAGAGCGGGTTTCTCAAGCCAGGTGGCGCATTAGACCAGGGTCTCATCACGGGGGCATGAATGAAATGTTAATGAGTGAATGTGAAACTGCCAAACTGCAGTTAAAGTCATCCAAAATTACAGGAAATAAAAGCACTTCATGTAAACACCTTAATTCTATTATTGTCTATTAAGGCAAATAACTAGATTACAGATGTCCATGTAAGCGTAATCAATAGTGTCTTCAAAGTAAGTGAAAGATCCAGAATTGCATCCTACTGATTTGATTCAGAAGATCAGGTATACATCCACGCTAAAACATCAAGCTGAAAGTCATCATAGCTTGTGCAGAATATATATACTATAATTATATATATACTTAATGCTGTGGCACAGAGTTAGACCTCTTTCTTGACTTCACACAGAAACAGCAACGTGTGTGGCATAACATCATTTTGTTGAGATGTTATTGGTTAAATGCCGACAAAGTAGAACACGCGAGCAGCTTGAAGCGGAAAGCATGAGTATGTCTGCGGTCTGGAGGTATTATAAAGTTGATGACGACAACATTGCCATAGCAAACTGTGAGATATTCAAACTTGAGACTGCCTGCTGGGTATTTTAAGTTGAGGTGTTATTTATTTTTATATTAGATTTTCGTTATATTTACTGTTGCACTAAAGTCCTAAATTGAAGAATTTATATGTTATTTATAGCTTGATTGTTCACACTACCTCACAGGAGTGCTCTGTTTGGTAACATTTTTAATTGAATGTTAAAATAAGGTGAATTAAATAAAAAATGAACATCCTGGATCTGTTTCTTTGCTCTTCTTTATTCTTTTTTTAGGTATTATAGAAGTATCAGGTCAGGTTTCGTTCACGGTAGATACTCAAAATCAGATGACTCGGAACCGCGGGAAAAAAAACTTGATCGGGACATCCAAACTTGATACATAAATACACTACATTGAACACATACACATAGGCATCACCTACATTTTATATGACTACAGTTTAACTATGTTTAGATTTAATAACTTTAACTGTTGAAAGCGTTTAATTACTAAATAATTAGTTAAAGTTATTAGTAACTAATAGTTATGGTAACTAATAACCTTAGCTTTTCCGAATTTGATTGTGATGCAATAATGCTGCTTTGAAACAAATAAATATAATAAAAATATTGTGAAAAGTGCGATACAAATAAACTTGAATTGAATAAATAATCATTCAAATTCAATTATACTTTACATTATATGTGTCCATACTGTGTCTTCCTTAAAACAGAGACAAGAAGAGAAACAGAACAAAGCAACAGTCGTGGCATTTTTAAGCGAGCCAATCGCTTCCTCTCACAAGACCGTGAACAGGACGACGGCAGTTCCTCCTCTCCAGTGCGCTATTATGAAAGAGGGCACGCACTTCCAGCCAACCACAGTCCTGAGCGCAAAGCCGCCATTCCCTTCCGAAACCCCGATCTGGGCCTCCCATCCTATAGGAGACGCTATGACAATCTCAGTGAGCAAGCAATGAGTGGCCTCTCCCCGCAGCGACACATGAGTTATTCAAATTTCAGACGCGGAGACAGCCAATCACGCGCAAGCCCTCGCTCTGGCAGCCCGAGATCTACAAACGTCTCTCCACAGAGGCGAGGAGAATCGCGAAGTTCGTCCTATCGGAGAGGCTCTTCTACACACGGTCATCGTACGTCCTCTCAGCAGGCTTCAGGTAAATGCACGCCATCACGAAGACGGGATTCGATAGCCACGCGCACCTCATCACCTTCACGAAGCTCAGGTACAAATAAATATGCAGATTCCTATAGCCCCGCCCACAAAAGAAGCCCCTCCCAGAGCTCCTACGGGCACAGCTTGGATTCAGAAAAGCTGTATAAGAATCTCAAATCAATTGCAAGTTCGGCAGAATCAGACGGATCTGATGGAAGGAACGGCTGGTCGAAAAGAATACAGTCTGATGACGGTGGTTATAACGAACGCAGCCATAGCGGCCGCAGTAGCCGCAAAAGTGGTAGCCACAGATCTGGCTACAACAGCCGAGATTTCTCACCACCCGGAAGCAATTGTGACACAATTAGAAGTCGAAATACAGGTCGCAACAGCAGAACTAGTGGTGCCTCGACACCTCATCGAAATTATGATGAACGTGATACTCTAAAGAAAAGCACATCAAAAAATAAGAGTCGCAGGAATGACGTTTACTCGGATATCTCGGACAAACAATCCAAATCTGATTCACGTCAATCGCTAAGCCCCACCCACTCCCATCTAAGCCCCACCTCTCCAGCATCAACACCAAGCATCGCTCAATCAAGGCAAAGTCGAAATCAGGCACGGACGCCTGATTTGACAAAATCACAAACCTTAACTCCAGAGATGGACAAGCCAGTCGTTGATCGGAGCAGAAGCAACATCAGGCGTGGCTTAGAGGCGCTAATCCTTTCAGAAAACCCCAGGTCTTCCAGCCAACCAGCAGTGCCAGAAATGACCATCGAGGACTATGTGATCATAGCAGATATTCCCAGATCAAAGCTGTACCCTGAAGAAGAAGAAGCAATAATAGTGAGGAGGAGGCCACAGAGCCGGAGCCCACGCAGAGACAACCAGCACAGGTCAGAGACTAGATATAAAACAATTAGCGAAATGTTGTAATAGCATTTTTCCGCCGACATAGTTCTGGTGCTGATGTAGGAGTAAATGCTTTGTATGACTTCTAGCATTTTCACTTGGAAAAAAAGTGATGATTTACTATTGATAGATCCCTTTCTCAAAATAAAACGCAGTTAAAGGTGTAGCACGTCACAGTTTTGCCAAGAAAGATGCAATCTAACATCGATGTTGATCCAGGAACATCATTTTTGCTTGAAAATGTAACCATACCTACCCCTACCCCTAAACCCAATCATAACTATAAATTATTCCCAAAATCGGAGCGGAATAATAGTTGGATGACAATCATGTAGAAGTGCATAAACCCAACCATTAGCCTAAACATAGGTAGACGTATGCCTTAATTATGATTAGCTGATTGGAATGTTGTTCCAGGATCAACATAGATGTTAATCCAGCCACATGTCCTTCTTGGTGAAATCAAGTTGGCGAAAGGTGTAATAGGGGATTTTGGAAATGCTAACCTTAGCCAGATAGCACTGAAAGCCTACATCCCACCCTGCAAATCTCTATCCTAAGTCATGCCTCTAGAACACACACTAGACAGCATCACTACATTACATTATCTTACATTCACCAGAGAGAAGCTATAGCTAACTAAAAGCCTGGTTATTAATTACAATATGATCATAATTCATCTTGATGTTTGCCAGCAATTGTCTGTCTAAAATGCAAACAAGGTGTGCACGGGTATGCAATTATTGTGGACTCAGGTCATTTGGTCATCTCAATTAATAATTCAAGAGTTTACACATAGCTGATGATTGATTATAAAGCTTGTTTGGCATGCTGTCTCTGGAGAGAGCCCTGAGCTCATAAGATCCTCGAGCCCGGGGCTCCCTCCCGTTTGCAGGGCGAGAGGGGAGTTTGAGCTCAGGTAGATCTCGAGAGCTCCCCTACTGTACTAGCTACTGAACAGATAGTGATTGCTCTTAAGAGATAACTACTTACTAGGAGCACGTCTATGGTGCCAATTTGGATTAGTCAATTAGACTAAGAGAACGTGTAAACTTCGCACAGAAACGTTGACTGGCTTGGTAAGGACTAGAACCAGTGATGTTCTTGCTGTGAGGCAACAGTGCTAACCACTGGGCCACCATCTAGGAAAGGAGGAGGAGTGTGGAAGATGGCTGTGATATGGAACTTAGGGTATTTAAAATGGCGTAGGAATCGTCTGATTGGTGAATCATAAATTGGATAATGCGGGACCAGCCGCAAGCGATCATAAGCACATGATCCTCTCAAAATTAGTTTATAAATAAACTTCACAAAGCGTGCCGATTGACCTGAATTCAACCTACATTTTTTGACAGGCAGTTAGGGCGACCTATTGTAGCATTCGGACCTAATATTTTGATTGGACAAACTTTTGTTGGTCCTACACCTTCCGCAGAATACATAAATAGATTTAGACCACTTCAATTAATGTTTGCTATCAGGATGCGAAGAGACTTTCAACAACCAGCATAACAAAAATTGTTTCTGAAGACGATCCCCCATTGCACCTTTAGTGTTTTCATGCTTAAAAAAAATTCATATATGGTTTAAAAAATCTGTTTAAGTAAAAAAATCCCTGCATGACATACTTTTTTACTCTCAAGCCAAATACAGACAGAGGTTCACATGTTCCCATCGAAGCACCAATACTATTTCATTGGTAAACGTGATAATGCGTGAGAGAAAGAGACAGAGAGCACAACTTCTGCCATTCAGTCATGCTTCTCCTTTCTATGGTTAAAGTTATGAGGATGGGAGATACGGCTATGAGCATGAGGTTTCTGAAGAGCGTGGCAGAGGAAGAGAAAGAGAGCGAGGAAGAGATCGCAGAGAAAAAGAGCGGAGACGTCTAGACAAAGAGATGGGAGGGTCATCAAAAGCCAACAGCACCACGTCAGGCCATTCACAGGTGCCAGAGTTTATACATTATATTGACCTTATTCTGCAATGAGGAAGCGTGCTTGTTTTTGTGATTGCTTCAGAACTTCCGATACAGTTTCCTATGGGAGAAATGACTAGGAATAATAAACGATTAAACTACTTGCTCTACAAACAAGTGTGTTCATGACTATACAGTTAAAGTAGAATAATATAATAAGAAAATATCAGTTTGCATTAAACGAGCTGTTTTTAACATCTAAACATCAACAGAAGTGAATGAGATTGGAGGTCTTAAGATAAAAAAAGATTCCAATGGCTACACACATTCATATGTGATGAATAAGCTCAATAGAGGTCTTCAATCTGTTGAATATGCTGTGTTAGACCTAAAACCTGTCAAAATAAAAGGCGAAAACAGCTATATATGGAGACAAATGATAAAATGAGCCAAACTTTATGACAACAACAATGTTTTAAAGCTCACTAACAAAATTCTGAAACACACTAAAATCATGTCCCATGCTAGCTAGATGCTAAAACACATTTTAATGATCTAGCAAGCTGGATGAAAATTGGAATAACCAGTTTTACGACAAGGCTAAACCATGTGTTTTGCAAAACCATGGTATTTGTAATTAAACTGTGGTTAACATGGTTACTAAACCTTTCCTACAGTAGCCTAAAACGAAAAACTTAAAACGTCCTAGTGCAATATTATCTGATTATTTAAAAATTCTTCCCATGTAACCACTTAACAACCCGCAAAAACCAGAAAGCAACATCTAACCATTGTACACATACCACTTATATATAGATATACAGAAGTAAACGTTTGAAGTGAATCGAAAAACTCTCACCAAACTGTCCTAAAACAAATATGGATGTAGATCAATACTTTGACGAAAGGTGATGGTCCACTTAAAAATGTTGACTACTGTATTGTTATTCAGTTTAAATTGTTTTAACTTATTATATATTTCTAAATATGTTTAACCAGTTCTACTACATGGCTAAACTATTTACCAAACTGTCCTAAAACAAGTATGGATGAAGTTCAAGGTGATTCACTTCGAATGTTATAGACTCTACATTATAATTCAGTTTTAAGTTAATTTAACTTAATTTTTAGTATCTTTCTGAATATGTTCTCAGAAGTCCACTAAAAATGGGGACAACATTAGGATGACAAACGGAGGACACAGAGGTGCCGAAAAGCCCCCTCCTATGCAGGTAAACTCACCTAGAGCCACTAGTTTACCAGCCAACAGTGAGGTATTAGGTTTCGAGTTCAGTGGCAGGTGTTTATCTTCGCAGAATAGACCTTTTCGCACTTTTGAGCATCTAGACAGAACATACTTTACATCTAACGCAAGATATCGACGTTTTTGTGAAGTTATGAGAGGATTTGAAACGCAAAGAGAAGCTGTACAATTCAGTACTGTCAGTGTTAATGTGTCAAACCGCGAGCTGCTTCACGGAAGCTCTAGTCACATGACCAACTGTTAGAGATGCTAGTTTAGTCACGCAGGGATCATTTAACCAGTTCATATTCATAGTTATTTATAAAAGCCCTATTTAAATGCGGAAACTGCTTAAATAACCGCGAATTTGTATGTATTCAATATACGACTAGATCGTCGCGCAGTTCTATGACAACATACTTGCAGGAATTGAGCAACTAAAGCAGTTTCTTCCTTCTTTCATGCCAACATCCGGATACACATGTCGGTAAGCCGTTTATATTTTTGTGTTTGCTTAAAATATTGTAAATAAGTCGTCCACGCGCGTATAAATGCGCGTTCACGGCAGTGTGAGTGCGCGTTCTGGACTGGAATGTCTCGTGCTATGGATTTACTCTGCTCTGGAATGTCATGTTGTTTTGGATTGATTCATACTCTTAGATATACATGATTTATTGAGCTCATTTAGGCTACATTCACTTGTTTTGATTCTGTTTTATTTTAAGCTTGACCTTCTGAACGGTAAAAAGGGATGGATGTATTTGCTGGATGAGGAGGAGGAGGTAAGGAGACAGATTTGCTGTTCAGATTTTGACCCATATTTATTTCTATGACGGTTTATTAGGTTAGTTGTCATAACTTTGCTTCATATATTTAATCTGAACACTTATTTCCTATTTTTAATTGTTACACTTGCAGATTTCTAATCTAATATGAATTAATATATGTGATTTTGCTCCAAGCTACTTAAAATGTGTATGTTGAAAAAAGTTAGAGGAACAAAATTAGTAAATACTAGAGTGTTTTTGAACTATACCAGCTTAAAATGAATCTGTTGTGGTAATTATGTAGTTACTACAATAATACAACATTTATAGTAACATAAACAACCCAATACTGTAGTTTTCTACAACTATAGGTTGATTATACTACAAAAAACACAGTTTACTAAAGTAAAAACTATAGTATACTTCTATATATATTACAGTTTATCAGTTTACTACAGTTAATACTCCATTATTCTGTAGCATTCATTAAGAAAGTGTGGTAAATATTATAATATATTCAGTATAAACACACTTTACTATAGTATAGGTCAATAATACTTTAATATTTACTGTAAATTCCTGAAGTATTTTTTTCATGTGGAAAATTAGAGAAGCATAAATGTAAAGGTTTTACAGAACACCTGTGCTTTGTTTATTTGCAGTGGAGAAAGTTCTGGTTTGTGGTCACTGACTCTGGATTAAGATACTATAGAGACTCTGAGGCTGAAGAGGTGAGCTAAGATCAAAACACTTTTCCTGCAATTAAAATATTTTTTAAAACCAGAAGGCTCAAATGTGTTCAATAATTAATAATAGTGGTCTCAAATTCTCTGTGTGTTTCTCCTTAATAGAGAGATGAAGCAGATGGTGAGGTTTATTTACACCATTGTTTGCGAGTGGAGGAATTTGATGCAGACAAAAACTACGGACTTCAGTTGCACGTGAGAAAATGTTTTAATCCTTGTGTCTTGTTCAAATCTACTCCTCTTTCGTTGTGTTGGTAGCTGTTTGTGCCCCAATTGACTTCCGTTATAATGACATTTTTTGATTGGGGGCTGTTTTTGCCCCATTGACTTCCATTGTAATGACATTTTTTGATTGGGGGCTGTTTTTGCCCCATTGACTTTCATTATAATGATATTTTTTTGATTGCAAAGCCATGACAACATATAATCATGGATTCTTGATTGTTGGTGGTTTTGGTTTCCCTTTTGGGAAAAGGTAAAATTGGTCATTTTTACTGTTGATCATCAGTTGGCAGCATTAACCCTCTAGGCAAAAGAGTTTCTGTCTTTTATATGGAGCTCTATGGAGTATAGCAGCAGATTATAGTGTGCATGCATAAATACACTTACTATGTTTACTATGTTTTGAGAGCTGAGGTGCTTGTTTAGATTTATTTAGAAGCGTGAAACGTCTTTCTCTCTTACACACATACACACAGACCAACCCCCCAACACACACACACTATACTCCATATAACTCCATATAAAAGCCACAAACTTAGCTTTTTTGCAATGCAACTGATGATCTACAGAAAAATAATACTAATCGTACCTCTTCCCAAAAGGTAAAACGACCAACAATCAAGAATGCATGATTATATGCTGTCAAGGCTTTGCAATCAAAAACTGTGATTATAATGGAAGTCAATGGGGCAAAAACAGCCTCCAAAAGTAACGAAAGGGTAGTAAATTTGCCCACAGTGTATTTTTGAGGTTTGGGCAAAAAAACATTTGCCCAAAATATGTGTCAAAATAAGATTTGTCTCCAAAAATCAATCCATTTGTTGAAACACAAAGAAAGTTGTGGCCAAATAAAGACTTAAAATCACCCCAGAGTTGATGAAAATGACCCTGTCAGCACACCAGGGTTAAAAAAGCATCAAATTGTATAATTGTAATAATATTCCTAATGCATTCCTGCGGTCTGCAGATGCGCGATGGACTGGTGACGCTGTCGGCGATGACCTCCAGAATCAGGAGGAACTGGATCGACACTCTGAGGAGGAAAATCTCCTTCAGGGATTCAGAGGAGAGCATACTGTAAGACAACAACTGAAAATAATTTCAGAGAAGCAATCTGGGGTGATTTCACAAAAAAAACTATCATGAATATGGCTGAAAGATGATGGAAGCTAATTTTTATGTTTTTAAATGGTAAAATTTACTATAACGTTGTTCATTTATGCACATCATTTTTAATACATTTGAAAGCTATACACTGTTTAAATCAGTAGAAAAGCATATAATATTTTCCACTCATATGCATAAAAATAGTTTGACTATGTACTATAAAGGGATTTTCAGAATTGTGTATATATATATATATATATATATATATATATATATATATATATATATATATATATATATATATATATATATATATATATATATATATCATTATTATTATTTTTTTCATCCAAATGTTATTGTCTCAAAATTATGTGAACACAAATTATGATGTAAATAATCAGCAAACCACAGTGAGCACAAAGAGAAAATGCATGTAATAACCAGAATACAGGAAGTTACAGCAACAAAAATAAAAAGGGCAAGCTAGCCTGTTAAACTAAAGAGTAAATGACAGAAATATAACAAAATACTCAAAAACACACTTCAATGCATAATTAAAAAAAATAGAAAATTTATTTATTAATTTATTGCTTAAATTACTACAAATTAGGGTTTGTAGCATTAAGGTAATGAACATCTAATTACAACGAAACTTATCTTTAACCTAACTTAACTTTAGTGCAATTACATTTTTAACGATATTATATAATCAAAACCAAGCAAACAAAAAACAATATAGTTTGTAAATTTCTGTCTTTATTTTGTAAAACTCATTTTCACTTAATAATATAACTAGTCTTTATATTTGAAATATTTTTTAAATAAACTGTTTATTTTTATTTAGATTAAATTATAAAATGCTTATTTTAATTAATATATTCAAATGAAGAAAATTTTTATTAAAACATTGCGATATTGGTTATAATCATCAGCAAGATTTTGGACTTTTAAACTGAAATAACCAACAACGTTTAACTGGAGCAGTTCTAACTCCTGCTCCTGTTTTCGCTTAAATAGTAAGCTAAAATTTGTTTATTTTTATTTCGATTTTAGATTGAAATAAAAAATAAAGAAATATAAAATGCACATATTTTTCAACTTAGGCTCATTCTGAAAACATACCTCTATATACATTTCTGGAGAGCGTCAAACACATCCTAGGAGGTACGTTTTTTTTTTCAGTTTTTGTTTTCGCGAATCCACGAGAGACCTCTGTGTACGACAAGGCTAAAGCCATTCATGCCTGCTGTTCTCGCATAAACCCACCAGAGGCCGCTGTTGACTGACTGTTTGACTACCTGAATGACTGACTGACCCACCAATCGACCACTTCCCTAAACCCAACCAACAATTTTCAAAAGCAATCCAGAAAAAGAAAAGCCCTCGCCTGATTTTTACCACGTTTTCAGATTTTACCACATTCCCACCCTGTTATTTACTTGTTTATTTTATTTTTTGGGATTCTGTTTTTGTCTTACCTGCTTTCTGGAACCGTTCTTCACCGGACTCAAACCCCATTGTTGTGGTCTACTCCTCTCTGCATCCCAAGTTCGCCGACGTTCTTGGTGAGCTAACGGGACAAACTGGTTACAGCAGGAAAGCTGTTAATATGGAGGTAACCGGTCAGCTGGTAAGCACGAAAAGGAACGGTGTCACACCGCCCTGTAGAATTCGTTTATAAAATAAAATGCAGCCATACGCACCTCTGGCTACATGATTTGCAGTCTCCAGAAATGTATATAGGACTACGTTTTCAGAATGAGCCTATGCTGTATATTTTACACATAATAGGTTTCTTTATTGGTTATAATCATCAGCAAGATTTTGGACTTTTAAACTGAAATAACCATGATGTTTAAATTTTCTCGTAAGTAGTGAGCTAATATCTGTTTATTTTTATTTAGGTTTTAGATTGAATTATAACATACATATATATTTTATACATAATACATGTAACGGTGAAGTGAACACTGACAACAGGGGTGCGGATCCAAATGCAGGTTTATTAGAGAGATCAGGCAAGTAATGGTCAACACAGGGGCAAACAGATGTATGAAGGCAATGCAGAGTCGTAGTCAAATACACAGGCATATGGTCAGAAGGCAGGCAGCAGACAGGCATAAACAGATAAACATGGCGAGGATCAAAACACGGCAAAACAAGACCAAGGAAATGCATTGTAATGTCACCTAAACACTAAACAAGACTCAGCAATGAGTGTCTCAAAGTGAGCTGTGTATTTGTGTGTGTAATCAGTACTTGAACAGCATCAGCTGTGTGTTTGCAATCAGTCAGGATCAGGAACCGGTTGTGCGTTTGGTGCATGACTGGGTCTTGTAGTCCATTTATAGTATAGTTAGATCGCTGGTGATCGTGACAATACATTTCTATAATCATCAGCAAGATTTTGGACTTTTAAACTGAAAGAACCATGATGTAATCTGAAATCTGTCTCTATTCTCAGACACCCAGACAACAGTGACATCAGTGACAGAGAAAACTCCAGTTCCCAGAATGCACCATCACGAACCTCTCCTGCGCCCCGAGAGCTGTGCTCAGATGACGGCGGTTTGTATGAAGACGAACCCGACATCACTTCTCCTTTAACCAATCGTAGAGAAGCAGGTGAGGGTCGAGACCGAGAGCATGAGCGGCGTCTGGAGGACCGAACCAAGTGGTTCCAGGAGGGGGTTTCTGACAGGGAGGGTGACGATCCGTGGGATAAAGTGGAGCTGAAGAAAGGGGGCGCTCCAGTGGTTTTGACCCAGCTGCAGGTTCCTAAAGCCAAGACGGGGCCCGACATCGAGAAGAAGTGGGAAGACTTTGAGCAGCTTCCAATCGGAGAGAAAAGGTCACTGGTTGGTTCCCAGAATCCACAAGCGGCAAATGAGGCCCTTCAAAGAGAGGTGTGTAAAATTTTTTGAGGTCGATGTAAAATGTAATGACATTGGTGATCAGATTAACTCAGAGCTTGCAGCAGCTCAAACCCTTATTTATTGTAAAAAAATCTAAACATATTTCAGATTTGGGGGTTGGGGGGGTATCAATAATAATGATTCTTATTTTGTTAGAGCACAGCAGATGATGCTCTAGGCTAGTTTTGAAAAGTGTGGGGGGGGGGGGGGGTTGGGGCAGAGGCGGGGGGGGGGGGATGTGTAGGTGCTGTGCAGAGAGTAGCATGCTGGAAATTGCTAGTGGCATTCTGGGCTAGTTTTGAACAGCAGACGGCGCTCTGTGCTAGTTTTGAACAGCAGACGGCGCTCTGTGCTAGTTTTGAACAGCACTGTAGGCTAGTTCTGAACAGCAGACAGCAGTCTATGTAAGTTTTAAAAAGCAGACAGCGTTCTAGGCTAGTTTTGAACAGCAAACGGTGCTCTAGGCTAGTTTTGAACAGCAGAGGATGCTCTAGGCTAGTTTTGGACAGCAGACGACCCCCTAGGTTAGTTTTGAACAGCAGATGACACTCTAGGCTAGTTTTGAAAAGCAGACGGCGCCCTAGGCTAGTTTTGAACAGCAGATAGTACTCAAGGCTAGTTATGAATAGCAGATGGTGCTCTAGGCTAGTTTTGAACAGCAGGTGGCACTCTAGGCTAGTTTTGAACAGCAGATGACACTCTAGGCTAGTTTTAAACAGCAGACAGAGCTCTAGGCTAGTTTTGAACAGCAGATGGTGCTCTATGCTAATTTTGAACAGCAGACAGTGCTCTAGGCTAGATTTTAACAGCAGACGGCGCTCTAAGCTAGTTTTGAACAGCAGATGGTGCTCTAGGCTAGTTTTGAACAGCAGATGGTGCTCTATGCTAGTTTTGAACAGCAGACGGTGCTCTAGGCTAGATTTGAACAGCAGATGGTGCTCTATGCTAGTTTTAAACAGCAGACGGTGCTCTAGGCTAGATTTTAACAGCAGACGGCGCTCTAGGCTAGATTTATTTATTTATTTTTATTTTAAAAAATTTGGGGGTTTTCACCTTTAATAGACAGGACAGCAGAGAGCATTGACAGGAAAGCATGGGGAGCAGAGAGAGGGGAAGGATCGGCACAGGAACGCAAAGCGGAATCGAACTCGGGTGCATGTGTCGATACACTAACCACTACACCACCTGTGCCGACTCTAGGCTAGTTTTTAACAGCAGATAGCGCTCTAGGTTAGTTTTTAACAGCAGAATGTGCTCTAGGCAAGTTTTTAACTGCAGACGGCGCTCTAAGCTAGTTTTGAACAGCAGATGGCGCTCTAGGCTAGTTTTGAACAGCAGATGGCGCTCTAAGATAGTTTTGAAAAGCAGACGGCGTTCTAGGCTAGTTTTTAACAGCAGAAGGCGCTCTAGGCTAGTTTTGAACAGCAGATAACGCTCTAGGCAAGTTTTTAACTGCAGATGGCATTGTTGACTTTTTAACTGTACAAATAAGAAATAAAAAAATCTAAAAGTATTTATAATTAAATGGTTTATTTGATTTTTCCATGTGTAGTAAATTTGGCCCTTGGTGTTGGTATTGCTCATTATGGATGTGTTGCATTGGTCAGGTGCTGTCTCTGAGGCAGCAGATAGAGTCACTCCGTCAGGTGCGTGTCGGAGCTCTCTGTGGTCCTGAAGCTCCCTGCACTCTCAGACTGCAGCAGATGGAGAAAGAGCACAGAGAGAGACTAAAGGAGATTCACCAGCAGCACGAGCGAGAACGCAGAGACATGGAGACTGAAAAACAGAGGCTGCTGCAGGAGGAGGCCAAAAACACACTCCAGGGTCAGTACGGGACAAAAACGGGGGAAATAAACTAATGATTAGTGATTTTATTCAACAACAAAAGCAAACGGTTCAGTTTCAAATAACTGTTGATAACACTTTACAATAAGTTAATGCATTTAGTAACATGAACTTTGCTGCTCCAGGGTCATAAATGTCTAAAATATTTTCATCTTGATTGTCCAGCTATGGAGGCTCTAAGGAAAACGCACCAGGAGGAGATCGAGAGGCTGAAGGGTCATGGAGGAGAAGAGTCAACAGATCCATCCATCAAACAACAGCTGTACGTATATACACACACACACACACACACACACACTCAGTACTCAAACCTACAAACATGAAACAATGTAGTAATTTACAGTAAATACTTTAAAACAGGGGTGCCCAAACTTTTTCCTATTAAGGGCCAAAAAGCAAACTTGACATATATATATATCCATAATATATCTATAATATATATCAAAACACATATATTAAATTGGCCATGGGTAAATTTCAGATTTATTCTGTAATATTTAAAAAAAACTTAAAATTATATTGACTAACTCAGTATTGTTTTTAGCATTTTATAATGAACTTAGTACAGTAAAACATACACAATCCCATTTATAACAAAAGATCAATGCTGAATACAAGTCGAGCTTACTTCGATTTGCTCACAGATTTCTCGTGCATCTGTCAAGTGACAGTATTTACATTTTTAAAAGTCTGATTCATTTACAGTTTTTAATTGAATCATTTAATTTCAGTTGGCTTTTTTGTAGCTCAGCAGTAAAACAAAAAAACAAAAGGTAACGTTAAACTCGAAATGACAATCATTGTCAAAGGCATTCGCCCTAACCACCTCCCCATCATTCTCCTTCTCTTTTCAGATGGGATGGTGGGCCAAATCAAAGGTTACCATGAGCCAACTTTGGCCCGCAGGCCCTACCTTGGGCATCTGTGCTTTAAATACACTATACTAATATACTTGAATTAATCTGTTGTGGTAATTCTATAGTTGCTATGGTAACATAACAACACAACAATTAGTAATATTAACAAATGACCCAATACTATTGTTTAACTATGGGGAATATTGTACAACAATACACCACAGTTTACATATACTACAGTATTTATTGCAGTTTATCCATTCACTATAGTTGATTCATTAACAAAGAGTTCATTCATACAATCAATTTTCTTCAGCTTAGTCCCCTTATTCATCAGGGATCACCACAGCGGAATGAACCGCCAACTATTCCAGCATATTTTTTACACAGCGGATGCCCTTCCAGCCACAACCCAGTAATGGGAAACACCCATACGCACTCAGTTACACTACATATACTACAGCCAATTTATTCATTCATTCAGTCATTTTTATTTCAGCTTAGTCTCTTTATTAATAAAGGCTTGCCACAGCGAAATGAACCGCCAACTTATCCAGCATATGTTTTATGCAGCGGATGCTGGGAAACACCCATACACTCTCATTCAAACTCATTCACTACGGACAATTTAGCTTACCCAATTCACCTATAGCGCATGTGTTTGGACTGTGGGGGAAATCGGAGCACCCGGAGGAAACCCACACCAACATGGGAGAACATGCAAACTCCACACAGAACTGCCAACTGACCCAGCCGGGACTCGAACCAGCAACCTTTTTGCTGGGAGGCCACAGTACTAACCACTGAGCCAACCGTGTCACCCTAACAAAGTTATTGCCATAACATACTTTACTATAGCATGGTTAGAAATACTATCATAAATTACTACAATGTTTTTGTCATGTGAGGATACACAACAGGAAATGCCACCAAAACAGCTCCAAGCACATTTCTGAGGTGCGTAGCATTCAGAACATTGTGAAAACATGTCGACATTTTCCCGTTTAGCAACATCAATCTTGTGCAACACAGACTGTTTTTGAAAAACAAACAGTAATGAAGCAGATTTCACTTATTGGGATCAAAACAGAATCGATGCAGGTTGTTCACAAGCATTACATTTTTTAGTAGATCTCAATGAATCCAGCTGATTTAACTGGTTAAAATAAAAAACATCAAGGAATGTAACTTCTTTTTTGAAACACAGTCTAAAAAGAAACTGCACTTTAACTGGTATATTTTAAAGCAGCATTTTTAATTGAACAGAATAAAAAACAACAATTCTGTTCATCATTTTTATTGTCAGAATTTGAAAGCGCAGCCTTGGGCTGGAGGGGGTCCAGTTCGGAGACCACAGGGTTTCATCTGTTATTCGCAGACGATGTAATAATAATCATTTAAAATTATTATAAAAAAAAGGTATTAACATTAAGGATGATGTACATAAAATAGCTTTATTTGCGGATGATATTCTAACTTATCTGAGGGACCCAAATGAATCATTGCCTGAATTGTGGAATACATTACATACCTTTGGGTCTATGTCAGGATTTAATTTGAATATAAAAAAAACACAAGTATTAACCTTTAATTATAACCCTCCAAGCGATATTAATAATAAGTATCCTATAAAATGGGATTCTAAATATATTAAATATTTAGGAATAAATATTCCCAGGGATATGACCAATTTGGAAATGCTTAATTATGGTCCCATTAATAAGACAATAAAATTAGACATTGCAAGATGGAATCTTCTACCATTTTTTAACATGAAATCTAGAATAGACTCAATCAAACAAAACATACTTCCAAGACTGCTTTACTTATTTCAGTCTTTACCTGTTCCCCTTGTGAAAAAACAATTTTCGGAATGGGATAGACTGATCTCTAGATTTATATGGCAGGGCAGGAAACCAAGGGTAAAATTTAAAATCCTGCAATTGGGTAAAGAAGAAGGAGGGGTTGCCCTTCCATGTTTGCAAAAATATTTCTGGGCAGCACAACTGAGATGGATATTCTGTTGGTGCAATCCAGAATACCATGCAAGATGGAAGGATATAGAGATTGGCTGGTATGATGAGTTCCCCGTTCAAGCAACCATTGTGGATCAAAAATTAATAAAACAAGATAATCAATGGATCAAGGTAACCTGAGATCATCAAGGTTTATAATCTAACAGACTCGATGAAGGTTTTGAAATGGGTTGCATACGACTCAGACTTCAAACCAAATACTTTAGATATGCATTTTAAAATATGGACTAGGAAAGGGATAACAACTTATTCGTCAATTATGGATAGAGGATATTTATTAGATTTCAACTCGATAAAAGAGAAATTTAATTTAGACTCCAAGGACTTCTTTAGATATCTTCAGCTCCGACAACATTTCTATCAAAACATTAAAAAGGACACTGATGGGGATACCAATAAGAGTGCTCTGGTTAAATTATTCTCCTCTGCGTATATGGCTGAACCAATGTCAAAAACAATAACTAAATTATATAAATCACTGATGGACCTACAAGGGGATTCATCTCTGTACATTAAAGAAAGATGGGAGAAAGAAAGTGGCATTATCATTTCAAATGAGGATTGGCTAAATATATGTAAATTACAATGGGCTACTTCCCGTTCTTCATATTGGAGAGAATTTTGCTGGAGAAATATTATTCGATTTTTCCTTACTCCAAAACAGAAAATGTCATTTCATGGACACTCAAATTGTTGGAGGCATTGCGGCTCACAAGATGCTAATCATTTCCACATATTTTGGGGATGCCCTAACATTAGAAGTTTTTGGAAAGAAATACATAGTACTTTAGAAAATATCTTAAATTTTTCAATTGATTTCAGCTTTGAGATACTCTACCTAGGTATGCTTTCAATGGATTCCTTAGATAGAAAAAGCAAATATATGTATAGAATTATCCTTGCTTCAAGTAAGAAAGCCATCACTAGATGCTGGTACAAACCTAGTCCACCACAAATACAAGATTTGATAGATATTTTGAAAAATATATTCATTATGGAAAGAATAACATACAATATACACAACCAAACAGATATTTTTGTCGACTTGTGGTTCAAATGGATTGAATACATTACTCCTATTCAACCAAATGTTTTTATTTTATAGAATTTTAAGACTTATTTTTACTGGTTATATTGCCCCTGTATATATATATGTATGTATGTGTGTATGTATTTGTGTATGTATGTATGTATATATATATATATATATATATATATATATATATATATGTATATGTGTATGTGTGTGTGTGTGTATATGTGTGTATATGTATGTATGTATGTATATGTGTATATATATATTTTTTTATTTTTTTTTCTCTCTGTAAATAGTTTTGATTAGAATAATAGAAAATAAGGCAGAGGGATATGTTCTGTTGCTGTCCTGAAGAAGTTTGTGTTTTCTCTTTGGTCCCTGATTGGTGAATTTAAATTGTAAAAAATGTAAAAGTGGCATATATCTATCGATGTTGTGAATTGTATCTCTCTACAATAAAAACTTAAATATTAAAAAAAATTATTATAAAATAATAAGTAAAAATAATAATTGTTGTAATATTTTATTCCTTTAATTCTTTTTCATTTGTAGAGATATCTCTGTATTGCTGTACATCCTGCATGTATTAAGCAATGTGTAAGCAGGGTGCACAACTAACGCGCTCTGCGCTGGGCTTTAAGTGAAGTTTAGTTATAAACAAATTTCGAGAGGATCACGTGCTTATGATTGCTAGCGGCTGGATCCGCATTATCCAATTCTCAATGCACCAATCAGACGACTCCTAAGCTACTACAAATACCCTGGGTTACGTACCACCGCTATCTTCGTTTTGAAGAATCCCCCCCATCTACCCCTACTCCTCCTTCTTCCTAGATGGGTGACACGGTGGCCCAGTGCTTAGCACTGTTGCCTCACAGCAAGAATGTCTCTGGTTCTAGGCTTTACCAAACCAGCAGAAATTTCTGTGCGGAGTTTGCATTTTCTCCCCGTGCTCACGTGGGTTTCCCCCAGGTTTCCCAAGGTCCTCCCACCGTCCAAAAAACATGCAACATAAGTTAATTGACTAATCCAAACCGGCACAATAGACATGCTCCTAGTAAATGGTTATCTCTCAAGAGCAATCACTGGCTGTTCATTGGTTATTACAGCGGGGGAGTTCTCAAGATCT
Source organism: Danio aesculapii (assembly GCF_903798145.1). Taxonomy (NCBI): domain Eukaryota; kingdom Metazoa; phylum Chordata; class Actinopteri; order Cypriniformes; family Danionidae; genus Danio; species Danio aesculapii. Next base: position 6,494,618 of record NC_079435.1, on the reverse strand, counting down.
ACTTGAGCTCAAACTCCCTTCTCGCCTTGCAACGGGAGGGAGCCCCGGGCTCGAGGATCTTATGAGCTCAGGGCTCTCTCCCGGGACAGAATGCCAAACAAGCTTATAATTAATCATCAGCTATGTGTGAACTCTTGAAACCTGCTTTCAGCTGGTCTATTGACCAGTCTATTTTAGTTCTTCAAAATAACAACGTGTCAACAATGCGCCTTAACATGCCTCTTATCTAGACTGAAACACCCATGAGTCCACAAAGTGGTGCAAATGGATTTGCTATTTAAACAACGTGGCTGAAAACAGGAAAATTAGGGTCTGAAAATAGCAACACGTCATAGAAACACATCTTGTGCCTTATTGCGCCGGGTGTATGATAGGGCCCTCAGTATATGATGTGTGACCCTGGGCCATAAAACCGACTTTTACAAAACTGGCCCTTATTTTTTGGGCAATATTTGGCCAAGATACAAATATTAGAAAATTGGAGGGATCAAAAAAATCTAAATCTATAAAAATCACTTTTAAAGATGAACAAATTATGTTCTGAGAAATGTATAATATTAAATAATCAAAAAATAATAAAATATTACTAATCAAAAAACTAACTTGATACACACTGTAAGAAATGAACAAAATATCTTCAGGTAAAATCTATTTGAGGATTGAACTGCTTTATTTTAGAGGGTTAGTGAAGGCGGCTCATTTTGACCCGAAGGATGAACGTTGTATACAGAACTATAGGAGAACAGGAGGGTTAAATCAATCAATCAGTAATTCAGTTTATCAATACATGTGTGTCTGTGTGTGGCAGGCATGAGTCTCTGTCTCTGCAGCGTGAGCTGGACGGTCTGTCGCAGCGTTACTCCCAGCAGTGTGTGGAGCTCAACCGCATCCAGAGTGGCACTGACGAGAGAGACGGACAGATCCGACAGAAGGAGAGAGACATGGAGCAGCTCCGCATGGAGAATCAGGTAGATGAAGCAGATGAGGGGCTTTAGGTGTATTTAAAGATCGTGAAATTAAAATCAAGTTATTTAGATGTTGGTATCAGTATGTTAGTCTTAAGATTATCCAGTGATTATCTAGTGCTCCAAAACTACCTCACACTTCAGTTTCTTATTGATTCTTCTGACTAATCAAACGCTCTCTAGTATCTGCCATGCTCGCCCTGTTCCCAATGCTTCTCATTTGATGTGCTTGCTCTCAACCACTCTCACTGAGCAGAGCTGTGATAAAAACAAAACACTATTGGCTGTTTTTAAGAAAAAGGGGAGGAGCTACTATAAGTCCCGCCTTCTCTTCATGTTTATGTATAGGATGTACGATTTTTGGACTCTTTAGTTATTATTACAACCCTGACTGTAAATGTTGGAACTCGAATAAACTTTTCCTGACATTAATGTTGACATTCCTGTGGTTTTACACACAGTTCATCCTGTTACTCAAGCCATTAGCTTAAATATTGAAGTCTAACACAGTAGACTTTAAATCTACAACACACATATGAATTAGTTAGAAGAGAAGTTACTGATTTCAGTGTGTAGTACGTCTCAACTGGGTCGTGTTTTAATGTTTTCAGAAGAGTGACTGTCTGGGCTGGTGTGGGTTTTGTTCACTGATTCAGGACTAGGCATGGGATGATAACCGTTTTCAAGGTTTATCATGGTTTGGAAAACTCAAGGTTTTAAAACCGCCAAA